>NC_072736.1:47315678-47499606 GCF_026930045.1 Uloborus diversus
TTGTAAAGGCTGTGTAAAGTTTAGACCTGGTGTAAAAAAATATAATCTCAAATTAACAAAGCAATAGACCACTTTCCCTGTTCAACCGTTGATAGTGTTTTTCGGTATAGAGTAGACAACAAGTTTATTGCAAATGAACTCTCCACAGAGCGTTTTGCCTAGAAACATTTTGGAGTACTTTACTTTTGAATTAACTGGAAATGCTTATTACACTATAGATACTGAATAGAATAACAACAGTATTCGTAATAAATAATGGTCAGCTTAGTGTAAAAATCAGTCAGATTTTTGGAAAAAAAAATTTTTTTTTTTTTTGGAGCACGGTATTTGTGTGGTTATAACAAGTTGGCGCCTCAACGGACAAATTATATCAAAGTTCCTGCATAGAAGATTTGGTTAGACACAATTATGGCGGTATAACGGGATTGGCGCTTTGAAATGTGGGCACTAAATCGGGGTTTGACAAGTAGCGTAACTAGGGGTTGGTAGGAGTGGCTCTCACCAGGTGCGCAGCAGCCAGGGGGCGACTTTTTGATTGATTTTAAAAAAAATTAAGAGTTTTTTTTTCTTTGATTTGAAACATGCTTTAAAAAATTTTTAAAAAAACTCGAGAAGAAAAAGAGCTAGAGAGGTATGTATATATATTATATATATATATATATATATATATATACATCGATCACATGCTGTTCCCAACTTTGCGAATATATGGCTATATCATCAATGTAGGGTGCCGTAAAATGTTCAAGCCATTCAAAACTTGCGCTAAAAGTTTTACAAAAATAATACGGAGCGTTGAGTAAACCGAACATCATATTCTTTGGGCGATACGTCCCAAAGGGCGTGACAAAAGCCGCGTAACGGCTTGCTCTTTCGGTCAGGGGTATCTGAAAATATCCCTTTGTTAAATCCATCAGCGTTATGTAAGGCGCTGCGCTCACCGCCTCAACTACTCCTCAATGTTTGGTAAGGGGAAAAACTCAGTGCGCGTAATGCATTCAACTTACGATAATCTACGCAAGGGCGGGAGTCTTTCCCAGGCACCTCCACTAAAATTAGGGGGCTAGTATAGTCGGACTGCCCGATTTCTACAATTCCCAGATCTAAAAGTCTTTTTATTTCCTCACGCACTATTTCAGTTTGCCGTGGGGACATTCTATAGGGTCGCGATCTCACGGGGTCGGCGCTGGTCAGCTCAATGGTCCATCGTGACCAATTTAGTACACCCAGGGTCTGAAGAAAACACTCTTTTATGTTTCTGAAGTACTTTCCCTAATTGATCTATTTGTTTTTCCGACACGCGTTTTTCCAAATTGCTAGCCCGCAACATCTCGTGTAAATCAAAAATATGTAGGGCAGGCAAGGGAAAAGGGAATCTCAGCTTCTTGCTCGACATCTTCCCCCTCCTCCTCTATTATTAAATTTACTCGTTCGGGGCGCTTATGATAAGGTTTAAGTAAATTTACGTGATAAATGGTGCATTTGTCCCTCCTCTCAGGGACGTCGACCACATAGTTAGTTCCGAGATTTGCTCGTAACCACTCCTGGACCTATCCAGTTCACTGCCATTTTGTTAGCTTTATTCGTCGACAATACTAACACCTGCTCGCCCACCTTAAATTTGCCTCTTCACAGCGTTCTTGTCATACTAAGCTTTTCTTCGTAACTGCATTTCACTCATTTTTTTTACCTGTCAAATCCTGACATCTCTTTAAACGGTTGGGCAAATTTAGTATGTATTCTACCACATTTGGGTCAGATTCTTCTGGCACCATCCAATTCTCGTAGAGCAAGGTTGGGGGTGTCCTCAAATTTTTTCCATGGAACGAGCTCGGCGGGGCTAAATCCCGTACTCTCATGATTACCGTCCGAAGGGCAAACAAAGCCAACGACAAAATTCTTCTCCCAATCTTCTCCCGACTCCACGCATAATGCTTTTATTATTCGTTTAATGGATGAATGAAATCTCTCCACTGGGTTGCTAGAAGGGTGGTAAATGGAGGAGTGCCTAACTTTCATTCGAATCTTTCGAAAAACTCTGTCGTTAAAACACTAGTGAACGACCGCCCTAGGTCACTTTGTACCTCCCGGGGAAACCCTGTCCTCGAAAACGTGCTCACAGAGCATCTATCACATTGGGAGACTTAATATCGGCCACCGGTATAGCTTCGGGATACTTCGAGGCCATACAAATGGACGTTATTAGGTATTTATTCCCATTTGTGGATACGGGAAGTGGTCCAACTGCGTCAATATTTACACAGGAAAAAGGTTCCGAAATTATCGGCACAAGTTTCAATGGTGCTTTCTTCCGATCACCTTTCTTTCCTACGCGTTGACAAGCATCACACGCCTTCACATACGACTCAATTTCCGCATAACAATTCGGCCAAAAAAAAATGACGCAACACTTTATCCTTCATCTTTGTAGCACCCAAATGGCCTGACGCGCCATCATGACAAAATTTCATAATTTTTTCTGTCAAACTCGATGGTATACAAAGCTTGCACCCTTTCCTCTCCCAGCTTCGATCTACTCAGACAGACCAGTTTTCCTTTCATGCATTTAAAATCCTTTCCCTCCCCTTTCGAAACCTCTTCCCACAAGGGCTTTAGAACCGAACACAATTTCTGCTCTTTCTCGAACGATTCCGAATCTATTTCAGCTAACGCTAATCCCTCAAAAGGCTCTATGGGGGGTAAACCGCAAATTTCCTTCCCTTCTTCTTCGCAGGAGGAAAACGCGCTCGCTATCTCCGAATTCCCTAGAGTCCCAGTCCCAGGGTCCAAGTTCTCCTCACGCCCTACGCTGACGTAAGACGCTCCGAGTCTCTACCATGTTTACAACTTCGTGGGGAGTTGCTTTCAACTGGAAAAAACAATTCCGCTGTCTTGTTGCCCAACAGATAAACTTTTGAGTCACCATCAGTGGTCTTAACTGCCGCTTTAGATATCACACAAACCTTCTTCTGTTTCTATGCAAACTTTGGCCAATGGCAAACATTTGCATTCTTCGTCCAGCGGTTGTTTTACATAGACATACTCTCCCATAAAATCTTTTGTCTCGATCCAACTGCGGGGACAGACGTCAATGGAAGCCCCCACTGTCTCGGAGAATTCTCCGAACCTCCCCATTTATTTTCCCCGTACTCAGGTAAGGGGCAAAACACTCACTTAATTCTTTAGTGTCACCAATGTGATTAATTTGCTCCCCTTTCGCTCTCTTGAATTCAGGGCAATTGGGTTTTATACGTCCCTTTTGTGAACAAAAATAACAAACAATTTCTTTTCTTTTTTCGAAATTACTGTTTTTTTCCCATTTGGGGGGCTCTTTCTTATTAGCACTTTCCGATTTAGTATTGCTAGTTTTTGCCGGATCATTTCCTCATTTCACCCATTTTTCTTTTTTGTGCGTTTTGGGGTCGTTTTGTTTTCCCTCCGATTTTTTGAAAGTACGCCGAAGGCTCTCGTAGTGATCTAACCTTTCAGCGAGGTCTGACGCCTTACGGAATTCTTCCCAGGAGTCCAAAAAGTGATCCCTCACCTCAGCAGGGGTTCTCTTTTTTAACTGCTCCGTGAGCAATAACTCCTTTAACTCCTCGAATGGTAATTTACCTCCGCGGTTTCTAATTGTCTAGATAGCTTCTTAATTCGAAGGTGAGATCTGCCCAGGAGGAACCAAACTTCCGATTATGTTCTTCAAACCTAATCCGCAATTCCACAGAATTTAGTTTGAACCTCTTCATTAACAGGCGCTTCATGTGAGGAAAATCGTCGCTTTTCTCAAGGGGTTCCTTCACAATTAGCTCTGCTACTTCCGGGGGCAACAAAAGAATAAGCTGGGAAACCCACCTCTCTTCCTCTATCTCCTCTTTCTTAGCCTGTCTCTCAAAAATTTCAAAAAATAACGAGACATCTAATTGCTTCGGGTCAAATTTTGGAACCAGATGCTTTAAATTTGATCTCCTAGAAGTATCTGTACTCGCTGACCCCATTTGAACTCAAGCTAACCGTTTCTGCTGCGGTAGTTAGTTTCAGTTTATCTATTTCAAATTGTCTTTCTTTGTCTCTTTCCCGACATTCTCTCTCTAGTTTTTCTCTTTCCCCGCTCTATCTCTTCTTTTAAAAGTCTCCAAGTCGATTTTGTAAATTCTTCATCATAATCAGTAGCCCCTACAATCGCTTTAACTATGTACCGACGTGTATCTGAGTCAGACGTTTCCACGCCAAACTCCGAGGCTATCTTTCTCAGATTATCTTTTTCGATTTCAAAAAGAAAAGAACCCATTTTGCACAAATAGATTTTTAGAGCGTTCCCCTTTTATTTTTATGCAAAACCCTAATTATTACATTGCAAAATCCAACAATTCACAATAACAGCATGCACATAAATATCATTCTACAGCCCTATTTCACTAGATTTAATTAACCTGAAATCTATATCATCAAAATAAATCATTAATTTATATGACTTTCCTTTCCAAACTGAAATAGCAAAGATCTGCAAAACAATTCTTTTGCAGTCTAACTCAGAATTTAATTCTCACAAGAAACCTTTAGTCAAATTCTATTTTCAAAAACATTGAAAATTTTTACAAACAATTTTACTCCGCTTAAATTCTCTCAAAACAAACCCACTAAAGCTGCCTCATCGGTAACCAAGAAACAAAGACCGGACTCACCCTTTTCTGCGTCCGTCTTTAACATCAGAGTAATCCAAATCCAATTTGGGGGAATGGCACACACAAAATCTTATAGGTTTCGATCAGCTCTAGGACTACTTTATGTAAAAAGTACTTAAAGTTTTAAAAAGAATTATCTTTCAAAATTGCATAAAAATAGAAAGACCAAAAGTAACATGGGTCTGTTTCAATTTCTCTGAAACATAATCAAACCGCTGCCACCAAATAAGCTGTGACGTCGTGAGTCACAGATGTAAAGATTAACAATTCCAATCTTTTCATTAAATCAAGTCGCACCACGAACAAGGAAGGACTAAACCCCTTTTTAAAATTAACGAAAAAAAAATTTATTTACAAAAAAAAAAAATAAAAATCGTTACATTGATGGGGTTACAAATTCGGGCAAACACAGTTGCCTCCGTGGTGGTCACAAAAAAAAATCACGGTTTCCAACGAAAACCGGAGAATGCCTAAGGGCACCTGTTTCTCACAAGTCCTAGAGCAATCTCCTTTCCAAAAGTGTGGATCGAGGTCTTTTTCGAAGAAACGGGGCTTGTCCACTAAGCCCCCTTAAAATATCCCATTGGTGGAAACTTGGTGACGAACACTGCTACGTTGTTTTTGTAGAAGAAACCAAGGCCCGGATTCGTTGGTCGACCGGCGCCTCATTAACATGGAGCACACCTCCCCGTCTGCGGTTTTTCGGCAACGACAAAGTCGGACACCGTCCAGGGCTGTCAGGCAAACTCGTCACACCTGGTTTTAAAACTGTCCGAAGTGGTGCCAGACAGTCTAGTCCTTTATTTAGAAGCGGTATTCCAACAAAGGCACAAAGGCGTAGAAGAAATAGCTGTCTATGTCTCGTCAACACAGAGCTCAGTCGGCTGCCTGAAGAGATTGTTTTCACGAAGTGGACTCGCGGCATTCAAAATGGGCACATATCTGAGGATGCCACAATATATATATATATATATATATATATATATATATATATATATATATATATATATATATATATATATATATATATATATATATATATATATATATATATATATATATATATATATATACAATTCTGCCTCCCATTTCTCGAATCAATTAATCATATTGTTTTAGGTTTAGAAATGGGTACTCCTTTGAGTCCTATTTTATGTGACATTTATATGTACTATTTTGAGACTAAACTTTTTGAAACCATAACGTTTCCGTTCTATGTTCGTTACGTTGACGATAGCTTTGTTTTGCTTGGCCAAAACCATATTGATAATTAACTTTTAGTTTCTACTCCAAATTCTATTGATCCTTGCATCCAATTCACTATTGAAATGGAAACTGATAGTTCTCTTTCTTTTTTGGACGTCTTTATTACTAAAAGTAATGATGAATTTATGACTTCGGTGTTTCGTAAGACATTTACTGTTACACTACCTCCTCACAAATGTTCTTCTCATCCTCCAAACCAAACGTTGACCTCCTTCAAGGCTTTTGTGCTTCGTGCTTTGAACATCTGTTTTTCCTCCAATTCTTTAAATGGTGATCTTTCTTATCTTAAAGCAGTGGCTTTCGATCGTGGCTATTCCTCTAGCATCATTGATTCAATTTGTAATAAGTTAATTAAGACCTCTCATTCTGAAAAGATTTCTGCTTCCAATGCTTCATATACTATTGTTTTGCCTTATTATCCAAAAGTTAATCATCAATTGCAAAGATTTTGAAGAACTTTGGTTTCGATATGTCTTTTTCTCCTGTAAATAAGATAAAAATTTACATACTTAAAGGACCATATTTATTGCCATAGTAACTGGTGTATTTATAGCATCTCCTGCAAGCGTAGACTTGGTTACGTTGGACAGACTAAACGTGCTCTCAAGCACCGTCTGAAAGAGCACGAAAACTATGTTAAACATAAAGAACTTGCTCATTCCTCCATCGCTCAGCATTGTTGGACTTCTGGTCACTGTTTTGATTTTTCATCTGCAAAGATTATTTATAAATGTTCTTCGGTTTATGACCTCGATTTCTGGGAAGCTTATTATATTTGGAAAAATTATCACTCTCTTGTCAATGATTTTTCCAGAACTCCATTTTTTCATGATATTTGGAAGCAATTTCTATAATTGCCTTTCCTGCTTCTTCGGTGTCTCGCACTCTTTTTGTCTCTTTGGCTTCTGATTGGTTGTCTCTCCCCCTTGCTTTGAGCCCGGAGTGTACATGCTGTTTGTGGATTGGTTTTTTGATGTCTTGTGTCCTGAATTCTTATTGGTTGGCTCTCTTTGGCATAAATACTGGTGTCCACTTGGTTGTAGTCAGTTCTCTCGCAACTACTGGTTGTGTTGGTGAGCTTTTTGCACTGATGAAGAGGCTCCATTGTAGCTTTGAAATAGCTATATGCTGTATTTTCTTCAAATTTGTGCTTTAATTACGTTGGTTTTTTCATTTTAATCGTTTTGTAGCACAAAGCTTATATGATAATTTTTCATGTATTATATACGCTTGAATAGTGCTATTTTTTGTCTAAATCTGTCATAAATGTCTCCAAGAGTGTCAGTTTTAGATAAAAATGTGATATTATTACGTTAATAGGGTATACTAGTGGGTTCCATTTATTGCTGTTCTTCTCCACATTGAACTCGAAAGTTTCGACTAACATGGTTTATACGTAGTAGTGTAATTTAGTGTTCCTGATGAATCTAAAACAAAGAAATTTTACTCGGAAACGACATATTTGATAATTATAGCTTAAAAAAATACTTTTAAAATTAATTAAAAAGAGAATTAGAAGCAGAAAAGGGGCATACCTCAGGGTGGTTCAAAAATACATTTTTTTTTTTTAAGTTTCTCCTAAGTAACAGGACACCCCCCCAATATTTTCAGACTTGTGGATAGTAATGTACTACAAGACTTTTAGCTTCCTATTTCAACTGAAAGAGGGTGCTCAACCCCCTCCTCCAAACTTCATGAGTTTGGGGAGGGGGGGGGGTTGAAAATACATTGAGCTGGAAAAAAAAGCTAGATATTATAATATACGCGAGCAATATACATATAGTAAATTGCAACAAAATAACTATTTACAAAAACACAGCTGAGGAAATTAAATATTTCTAAATTCTATGCTACGTCTAATGTTAAATTGAGGGGCTATTGAGCACTCTCTTAAAATTTGAGTAAGGAGCTAAAACTTTTACAGCATAATACTATGTGTAAGCCTAAAAAAATAGGGGGTGTCTAGGACTCTAGCTGAAAAAAAGTTTTTTTTTAACCACCCTAGTGTACCTACAGTGCTGGCTAAATTATTAGACTAAGACTGTTTTAAAAGCAAATTTTTTATTGACTACATAACTATAGACACATCAACGAACAGTGAAATAATTATCTAATATTTAGTATGCATTCCCTTGTTCTTGATGAGCATTTTAAGTCTTTTGGACATACTTTTCACAAGGTTTACACAATTTCTTAACTTTTTAGAAAAGGAGGTAAAAAATTGTTTATACTCACTATAATATATACTTTACTCACATACACATACTCACTAATTACCAAAAACTAACTTTAAATACAACAGAACACACTAATAAAAAGAACTAGTGAACTGTTTAAGCTGATTGAGGTTATGTTCCTTCTATGTAAATAAACAAAGCAGATAGTGCTGCCACCTGCAAACATTAAATTATGCTGAAATAACGTAATAATCAGTGAACAGTAAGTACTTTCCTTTAACAGTAAAATAAATAGTATTTAGTACAAATAGTGTATATAATTGCCATTAAAACAGAAACCAAACTTTTTTTTTTTCAAAAATAGTTACGCAGTGCTATTTTTGTCCTTAATTACATTAATTGCACATGAGAAAACCAAATGATACCCAATATAAAGGGTTTTTACGCAATTATCATTACTATTTATGCAAATTTAACATTTTTGCTGTTGTTTTATTACTTTAACTTATTGCACAAATTTAACATTTTTACTTGTACTCCCTTGTTCAAAATATATGGAAACTGTTTTTAAAATATAAATAAATCAGATGAGATACCGAGCGAAGATGAGACTCAATTTCTTAAAATATGCGAAAGAATTTAAAATGTCTATCTTGCTTTCAAAGCCGTAAAATAAATTGAGTGATAAGAAGTAAGCCAGTTCAGGAGACACAAAAACCCTCTAAAAGCATCTTCGTATTCTTCACATATTACAGTCTGGTATAATATTCAAAAAAAAAAAATCAGATATGCTATATTCGTCTTCTCTATTGAAATTCTTCTTGGTAACAGTCTAGTTTGAGATATAGAGAAGCTTATAAAGCAATACTACCGTGGGCAGGTAAAAGATAGCATCTGCATGAATTTTTGAGATATTTGAAGAAACGCGTTTTGAATTCAGTGCTAAAAGTAGGGAAATGCTGGAATTAGACCTTTTTTTTCAGCGGAAATCAAATAAACAAGCTTATGCAATTAAGCTCAATATGTGACAGAAATGCAAATTTTTTCAAACGAAATATGAATATTTACCTGAAACATTTATAGGCAGGATGAATAGGGAAGTTGCAACCTATTAAATGTTCATATTTTGGCTGTTGGATATTGTTAATTGACCCTCAAAACTAAAAAAATCACCATCGCCGAATTTTAAAACACCGTGATTGATTTTTAATGAATTTTTAAAAATCCAAGCGCAAAAGTGCGCTCTTCTGAAACGTCACGAGCCTACGTCACAGGGCGCTAATGGGCAGTCTTCCGCCGAAGATCCCTTGTTTTCGCTAGGGACATTTTGAGCGCGCTGATATTTTTATTTTTTAGAAATTTAATAATCCTTTTGAACACACTATGGAGGCCGGATTCGTTAAAGCACAATCTAAATAATCTTCCTCAAGTAACATCAATGATGATATTCGAATATTTCCGAGAGAATGAGAGCTTTAATGTTCCAGAAACGCGAGGAGTTAAATGCGAGGAGATGAGCCTTTTACGTTTCGTCTTCGAAGTCGAATGCGCGTCCTTCGGCTTCTCCCCTATCGGAAGAGCGCATGACGTCACTTCTTATGCCATTTGACGTCACAAGCGCTTGAACTTTAAAAATTAATTAAAAAAACTACTTATCGTATCGCAAAATTTTTTTCACCTATGTTGTTCATACATGTTACTCTATCATTTAAAATTAAAATTGAAAAATCGAAAACTTCCCTATTATTAAACCACTTTTTAAATCGCTATTTAAATGGTGGTTCGTTTCCTTAAAGTGTTATTTTTCATGTCTCTTCTTGCACAGTATGAAATAATTACACTTTAACTGAGAAGATCAAATAAAGATGTAAAATTTCCTGCACATTCCCCTAGTAAACAAAGACAAAATACGAATAAATAATATGAATGATTTTAAGGAACAAATGAAGTTGTACTGCATTTTTAAATTTAAAGCTTAATTCAAGTAAAAATTAAAAGTAATTCTTGAAAATATAAAATCATATAACTGTTTGGAAAAACCTAAACATGTGAAACAGGTTAAAAAACATTCATTAAATTTAATTAAAGCATGTATTACAATTTTATACAGCTGTTCTGAATTTGTAATTACATAATGTTTTCCTTAAACTCTCAAAAATATCCGTGAATATGCAAAAAAATAAACAGTTTTAGAAGAATTGTTCATATTCTAATTAATTGATTCGCTTAAGTAAATAAAAGTTACATTTTAGCTTAATGAAAATGATTTATTACATTTTAACAATCGTAAGAAATACATAATCACTTTTCGTTTGTTTAAGTTATGAATTTCAAACTGTAAAAATTTTAATATTAAAACGTTTTTTTATTATTATTATTATTCTTTCTTTCGTTTAGAAAGTAGATTGGTAATTAATGTTTATCTTCGCTTACCACTTTAAAGTGAATTTAAGTTTTCTCATTCGTTGTAAAAATATGTATCAATATTTGAATTAAATATAAAGATGTGTTAAAAATCTTGGGAACATTGTTGAATGTCTTAAATTTGTTTCAGAAATCTTTACGGTCATAAGATTGTTTCTGTTAAGACAGGATTCTACTTCTGATGCAATTTTTAAGATTTTTTTATTATTATTATTTTTTTAATGAAACTACTAGTGGTACCCGCACGACTTTGCCCGTAATAGAAAAATTAAAAGTTCATTTGGTTCGCCTGTATATTTACAAATAATGGATGATGAATTTCTCGTCAATTTGCTATGTTAATTTGCTCGCCCATGTTACGGTAATTTGCTCGTCCACGTTATGATAATTTTCTCGTCCATATTATGGTAATTTACTCGCACATGTTATGCATATTTCCTAGGTAAAATATTCTTAAAAATGTAATAGAAAAAGAACAAAATCGAATTTCCAAAAGTTCACTTCGAGGTGCACACCCCCATGCTACGAACTATTTTTGTGCCAAATTTCATGAAAATCGGCTGTACGATTTAGGAGCTATGCGCGTGACAGAGATAAAGACATCGAGACATCCATCAGACCGAGATGACGAAGACAGACTTTCATCTCTATTATTAGTAAAGATGAACAAGAATACTGATATTGGGTTGTGTAGGATTCACAAATACACTTCAAACATAAATTTTTTAACTATATTTTGTGCATTTTTAACATAAAACCACAATCTAAGTACAAAGCTTCGACAAGTAGATGGATATAATTTGGTAAAATTTTAAAAATGAGCCATCCAAAAGACCTAATTTAATGTATCACTAGCAACAGACTCAGCTACTATTTTTAATGTAGGAGAATGTGCGGGAGAGTGAAATGGTAAAGATCACTTACTTTTTTCAATACGAACAAATTGAAATTTTGTCCTAAAATTTACAGTTTATGAAAAAAAAAACAATATACAGGGTAAAGTCAGACCAAAATTGCTGTAATTTACAAATTTGTGCTTCTACTTACGTCGTTTGGTCTGACTTTACTATTCAGCACAAAGGTATTTATTTATCTTAATATACAGGGTGTCTGAAAAGTCCTTGACACATTTAAAAAATTCATTGAAAACCAACAATTTGCGGTTCGCACAATAATACTTCACAGGTTCAAGAGTTTTTATGACATCAGTTTTAAAAAAACGAGCTGATGTGTGCATCACATGACTTCTTTTTACTCCAATTTAATGTCATTTCCCCGTTACTGGCAATTTTAATGTGATTCAATAGTTTACTCTCTAAATATCACCAACAGTGGCCAAATTGAAATCAGATTTTAAAAAAATAATAATAATTAATTTGAATTCTGACATTTGAATTTAAATTATGTATTTCGCAATCACGAGTTGAAACAGGGCCCTACTCATTGGAGTTATTGTTTCTAGAAACGGCTCCTGTCCCCCCAAGCCTGCCCATCCTCCTGGGCGGTTACGTGTGCATAGTTGTGTGTGTGTGTAGGTTTGTGTGTGTGCGTAGACCTGTGTGTACGCACGTAGGCGTATGTGAGTGTATGTGTGTGAAGTGGTGTGTTTGTATGTGTGTGAGCGTGCGTGTGTGTAGGACATGGACGCTTCCGACCAGGAGAAACGGATAGCTAAGGACCGGGGGACAGCCGCCGCGCCTGCAGAGGACGGCGGGCGGTGGTACTGCAGAAGGCCCCTGATCCAAGCTGAAAAAGGAACCGCAACGTCAAGGACGGTCAAGTGAGAACAATAAGCAATCATAATTGCTCAAAAAATCGCCACATTTGTCGCCAAGTTGGCGACAAAACTTGGCGACCAAAAGGCTGGCGATATATCGTCAAGTGTCCGACAAATTTTAGCACCACTTGAGTTTACATCGAAATTAACAACGATTTCCCCCCAAAAAGGGGCAAAAGACCTCCTTAGGAACATCCGATTGCAATCAAAAGAGAAGGTGCACAACAGACCGCACTAGGAATCTACGTACCAAATTTTAATTTTCTAGGACATACCGTTTTTGAGTTATGCGAGATACATACACACATACACACATACACATATACACGCATACGCACATACGCATATACATACATACATACGGACGTCACGAGAAAATTCGCTGTAATTAACTCGGGAATCATCATTATGGATAGTTCGCTTGTCTATACGTTCTTAGGCACTTATCCACGTGTGGTCGAGTCGAAAAAAAACTCAATATTCATTTGGGGGTGAGTAAAATGCAAAATAAGGTCGATTTTTGAGTGAAAATTTTTTCCCGAATACAATAGTTCCTTTTTTGAAAAAGGAAGTAAAAAGAAAAGGGGAAAAAAAAGAAGAAGAAAAATGGCATTTCGCAGCCAGGGTGTCAGCATATGCTATGCTTGCAATTCTTCGTTTAGTAATTTTCATTCCTTTTTGCGTTTTCCCGTGTCCACAAAAACGATTTAAGAGTTACTTTTAAATGGTTTTTGTTGACATGGGAAAACGCAAAAAGGAATGAAAATTACTAAACGAAGAATTGCAAGCATAGCATATGCTGACACCCTGGCTGCGAAATAACTTTTTTCTTCTTCTTTTTTTCACTTTTTTTTTTATCGATATCATAAAACTCATGAACTTATGAAGTATTATGGTGCAAACTGCAAATTCATACGACAATTTGTTGGTTTTCTATGAATTTTTTAATGTGTCAAAGACTTTTCGGACACCCTGTATTTTATTAAAAAAAACTTTCACTGAAACAATATTTTTATTTTTGTCAGTAACTTTGCCCCTCCAAAAAAAGGTGGAAAATTTCCCCTTTTTTTCCCATAGGGCAAAGAGAAAAATGTTTTTTTTTTCCCGTATGGAATACTATTAGTAGTTTTTTTTTATCAAAAGAATGAGTAAATAAAAGAATGAATGAATAAATAAAAAGAAAAGAACAAAATAAATAAAAGCAAAGAAACAAATAAAAACTAAATTAATTTATATACGAGAAAAAGAAATAGTGAATAAAATGGTAAATAAATGGGAAAATAAGTGAACGAATAAATGAATAAATAAGGAAATTATTAAATGAAGGAATGTAAATGAAATATATAATAAATAAATTCGCAAGTGATTTGATAAAGAATTCAATAAATAAACGAAATGAGTTATTTCACTTTGTCCCATCCACTTTGTCCCGCATGCACTTGAATAACTGTACAAATTATTTAAAACAAAAAATACGCTTAATCATAAACAAATAAGTACTGCACCGAATATTAGTAGAGCTCAATTAATATTTAAAACTTTAAAAACAAGAACTTTATCATTTAATAATAACAAAAATAATTTTGACTTACAACAAAATATTACAATATGAGTATCAGTTTTTGAAAATTGCATTTATTATCATACTAGCCGCCTGCGGCGACCAGCTGATCCGCCTTTTTACGCCATTCGCCTTTTTGCGCCAGAGTTGCCGCCTTCGGCGGCTGCTTAGACAATTTAGCGACGGGATTAATCAATGTTTTTCTCTTTTTTCTCAATATTATCATTCGCCTTTTTACGCCGATGTTGCCGCCTTCGGCGGCTGCTTAAACAAATTTCGTGGCGGTATCAATCAATCTACATCTATGTATATCATTAGTAGTTTGAATAAAATATTTTCTAGATCTATCTCCAGTTCCGTCGTTTGGAATATTTTTAAAAGAGGGGGAGATACAAACGACGTACTCTTCATGCAAATTTTGTCGAAAAATAACAAAAAGCACTTCCACTTTTATGTGAAAGCATTGTTTTTTCAAAGTCATGGTGTGTGTGGGGGGGAGGGCACTGACACCCCGTTGAAATTCCTTAAATGACTCTTTCTTGCTGTCCATCTGCTATATCGAACTCTATATTTGTCTATCTATCAATATATACGACCTGCGCATATCTACCTCCTGACAGTACAATCTTTTTTTATTTATATAAGTATTAATTCGAAAACAAAAACATTTTTTGTCCACTCAACCTCTATCTATCTCTGTATCTACCTAACCTAACCGCCAATTCGTAATAGAAACGAAGATCATGCAAAAAATCGCGGGCTTTTTTATTTATTTAATCAAAATAGCCCTCAAAAATAAAGGCTCTATGTTCCCCGTAGTGTTCAAAAAGTAGCGCTTGCAAAAAAAAAAAAAAAAAACGGTGAAGAGAAGGCAAACGATTTCAGTTGGATCACGTGATGAGGTAAGCTCGGAACTGAGCCGGCAAGCGAACAGCTCGCGTTGTGTTCTGCCATTAAAAAAATTGTAAAGAAAAAAAAACTATTGCGTATTTTTCAAAACTTTTTTCTTCTGAAGGGAGCGGAATGTTTTTACTATTACCAACTAAAATGTTAGAATTGAGGGTTCAATACTTGTCTCAGGATGGGTTTCGAAAAAAACTAAACCCAGAAAAAAATGTAAAATAAAGGTTTTTTCAAAAATCTATAAAAAATACAAAAATTGCTCTATCTTCAAAATTTTTTCATTCAACATATTTAAAATTAAATTTCCTACACAATAATACAAAAAATATCCGTCTGACGCGATTGGTTCGGGATCTGTGAGGTCAAAAGTACTAAATAGTGCTAAAAAATAACATAAAACATTAGATAACTTTTTTCTAATTAAAATATCAAAAATCGAAGACCGAGGTGCACATTTTCAGCAAAAACTGCACCTGTGTACCAAATTTCATCTTTCTTGGCCTTACCGTTTTCCCAGGATGCGCGCCACAAACACACACACACACGCACAAACATCTTGTTTGATTATATGTATAGAAGAAGATAGAAGATAGCTAGAAGATAGAAGATAGATTCTTTGAGGTAACTTTTTCTTGCCTGGAACGGACTGGATTGGAGAAAAAGGCCCATTATGGTGCGGCTAACCAGATAGCTGCTACCGGGTTCCTTTTTCAACCTGGAAAAGTCACAGGAACGTACAAGGAGTTAACTTCCCAAAATTTTTTTACTTCCTTTTACAAAAAAGGAAGTATTGTATTAATGAAAAAATTTTCAACCAAAACTCGACCTTAATTTCCATTTTACTCATCCCCGAATGAATGTTGAGTATTTTTCCGAACCGATCACACGTGGATATATGACTAGGAACGTACAGACACCCGAAATATCCATTTCGACGACCCACGAGTTAATACAACGAATCTTCTCGTGATGTCCGTATGTACATATGTATGTGCGTACATATGTATGAGTGTATGTGTGTATGTATCTCGCATAACTCAAAAACGGCATGTCCTAGAAAGTTGAAATTTGGTACGTAGACTCCTAGTGGGGCCTAGTTGTGCATCTTCCCTTTTGGTTGCATTCGGATGTTCCTAAGGGGGTCTTTTGCCCTTTTTGGGGGAAATCATCGTTAATTTCTAAGTAAACTCAAGTGGTGTTATAATTTGTCGGACACTTGGCGATATATCGCCAGTCTTTTGGTCGCCAAGTTTTGTCGCCAACTTGGCGACAAAACTTGGCGACCAAAAAAAACCAAATTTGGTTTTAAAAAAAAACCAAATTTGGTTTTTTTTTTTTTAACTTGGTTTTAATTTGGCCGCTGTTGGTGATATTTAGAGAGTTAACTATGGAATCACATTTAAATTGCCAATAATGGAGAAATGACATTAAATTGGAGTAAAAGGAAGTCATGTGATGCACACATCAGCTTGTTTTTCTTACGGATAAAAGTGTATGCTTATAACCCTTAAAAAAGTACTTACAATAATATTTTGTAGTTTTCTTTTTATAAAAAGATTTATCCTACTCAAAGTAATCGCTTTCACTACAACATTTAGTTCCCACCTAAAAGTAATCTTTTACTACTTCGCTTGCTGTTCATGCAAATAAATATTTCTCGAAATTGAATAAGATATAAAAATAAATGTAGCAGTAGCAATTCTGCGTAAATAAAATAATCTAAATGCAGAAAAAGCCATCGAATCCTTCGACATTTGGTAGTTTACTTAAAAATCAAAGCAATGAGATTCCCGCTGATACATTTCCTTTTTCGAGTTTAACTGTCCATGCATATATTGAGTCTGCATATTCGAATAACATCAGTCAAAACCAGATGTTAAGGATTTTAAATTTGAAAAGATGGCAACGATGAGCAAAATGCTCATCATTTCTGAATGCAAAGTTTGTTGAGCAGAATGTTTGCTTGAATTGCATATTTTCAAACACACTATTTGGCAGCAGTTTCTCTCTCTTCTTTTTTTTTTTTTTTTTTTTTTTTTCAATTTTAGAATTCGTGGAGTATTTCTAATTGTCAAATACTTTATCTCCTCTTAATTTTTCAGGAGCATTAGAAATTACCTAATGACATAAGATGTTACTTTCATGTCATACATTAATAATGAAAAATTGAGAGCAAAAATATATTTTATTTGAAAATTGAAGAGAAATTCCATTTTCGAAATATTTAAAAATATTAAATTTGTAAAGAAAGTATTTGCACATCATGGTTATCTGTAATGAAGAAAAGCTGAAACGAAGTAAATGATTGAAAGTGCCTTACAAAACACAGAAAATACTCGTTCCGAGTAGTTTTCTAATTTTCTCGCAATTTAATTTAGCTAAAAGCTTTGACACAAGTTGAGAATTACACTGAGGAACAGTGATTTGGTTGTCTTATATCTGTGATTTGTTATTGACTTACTTTTGACCCTCGAGATCAAAAAATGATCTCAGTTTTATTGTACTGTGTCAAGCGTTTAAGTCAGTATATTAAACATAGAATTTACAATTTGAAAAACTACTCCTTCGTGTTTCTGATGACCACGGAATTATTAAAGATACTTTGCTGATTTTTTTTTTCTGCCTTGACAATGAAGTGCATAAGATTTTTTCTCAAATTCTCATACATTGTATAATAGCCGATTCAGTGATCGAGTAACGCTCTGACGTCGCCAACAATGAAACTCGCGCCATAGCATGATAATTCATTAATATTTTTGGTAATGTTTGAAATGCAGGGATATGTTTTACTTTGACAAGGCTGTACTGGATCCGGTATCTTAGCTGTTTTACTGGTAAGGCTAATTCTAGGAGAATGAAGAATCGAAACAGTGGTCAACAATTAACCCTACCTACTGGGGTTAAGGGTTAATCCACTGGAATTAGGGAAAAATTTCAACCCTCAAAATACCTGCAAACAGGCAATGGATTCGCTCAAATGTAGACGCAATTTCCACCCGTAATACCTTGACGGGCAATTTTCTAGTAATAATAATAATATTTTGGAAAAAAAAATTCAATTTGCCATGCCTATATCAGCCAATAAGCGAGCAGTAAGGCTTCCTGCAACCCGCTATAATCTATAGAATATGGTAATACAGTGAAACCTGTGTAAGTTGACCACAAATAAAAATAACACAAGTGCAGCATGAAGGGCAACTCATTCTTTCTCCAAGACAGCACACTCGCGTTTTTTTTTTTTTTTTTTTTTTTTTTTTTTTTTTTTTTTTAACAGTTTTTCGTAAAATTTAAAACAATTCATCAAGAAAAGGAAAGACATTAGCCTAGCGCCCCTGGGAAATTTTATGGCAAATACAAATCTAGGTATTAAAATGGCAAAATATATTTTAAAAAATAAAAATAATAATAAAAAGGGTTGCAAAAAATAACTCTCAACAAAAAGAAAAAAAAATTATTTGTCTTTGACCATTTTTATGGTATTTTCTGAAAAGTTTAAATGTTTTAACGCACCACAAACCCGAGAAATTTATTTCTCTGGTATTCTGTCTGCTGGTTGTAAGCAGCCGTAAACAGGTAAAGGGCAGTAATTGCAAATGTTTCATTTTTTTATTTTTTGCGTTTTTGTCATCCATTGTACGTAAGCTTTATTGTACAAACTTGCTTTTTTGGCTTCCGCTGGAAAACAAAAGGCAAAAAAAAAAACGTCCAATGAGGTCGTTTCCAAAATTTTAAAGGTATTTTTTTTTCCGGAAAGAGCATGCTTAAAAACATAGAATCTGACCATTTTTTAAATAATTTCTTTAAGTTTAATATTTTAAAAAAAAATTCTTAAATTGGTGCTCTTTCATCGTTTAACGCTTCTGCCGATGACATCACAAATAATGAAATGCCATTCAGGGTTGCCATTCACGTCCAAAATATTTAATTCGCATCTTTACTCACGTGTATTGGCAACCATATTGTTGATAGCAAGCGTTTAAAGCAATTTTAATTCGCTGCTTGATTATCATAACGTGAAAACGTAGTAGAAAGATGCGGCAAAGTGCATCATTTGTGATGTCATAAAGACCACGCCTTGTTTGAAAAATCGGACATTCAAAAAAATTAATTAAAAAAAAACTTTTTGGAAAATGAAAGTATTTTCTGGGTTCATGTTATTTGTTTTGCTCATTCTATCCATTTCAAAGACTAGACCATTTCAAAAAGTAGTACTTTTGACAGAAGGAAACCACCCCATTCCAGCATTTCCCTACTGTTAGTATTGAATTCAAACCGCGTTACTACAAACATGTCAAAAACACATTTCTGGTGATACTACCGTTTATCTGTTCACGGCAATATTGCCTTTCCAATAAATTGGAAAGAAATATGATTAGGGTAACACCCCCAGTAATTGACAAATGACCAGTGATTGGCACTTTCAACAAAAATGTTCTAAAATAAGATTCATATCCAATTTTTTTTTAAAAATAGAAGGCTATATACCAAATGAATGTACATTTATTTTAAAGATAACTTCAATTCATGTTACTAAATGGTAGCAGTGCATAGGAAAGAGAAACAATTGTGGCTTGTGTCAAATCAGCCATTTTTGCTGCAAAAGCTTAAAGAAGCACATCAATCCTTTAAAATTTGACTTAAAATTTTGGCTTTTAAATTTTGGTTGTCAGAAGTTTTGTTTAGTTGAAAAATGTTACTTTGAGTGGGTTGAAGTAAAGTTTTGTCTCTTTTTGGGTTTTTGAAGAAAAGATGAATGCCATTTAGTGGTGCTTCAGTTTTGCTAGTCCTTAGTAATTGGCACCAGTGCCTATAGTCCCTGATGTTTTGTGCAATGTGTCACTAGTTTGATTTCTGATACTTTTGCAGAAACAATATTACATGGGTTCTACTATTGATTTGAATCTTCCAGAATCTGCTGTTAAATTTTTAAAAGAAACAATAAAAAACAAATATGTTTGGCCATTACAGTCAGATATTGCAACTGTAGAGAACTGTTTCATTATTTATGGTCCCTTTGAATCATCGGGTTAAAGTTCCTTTTTATGTGAAAATAGCTATAATTTATAAATTAAAACTGCATGCCAACTGATGAAACAGCAGTAATCTCGATATTTTTTTTCCATGTAACATTCCAAATTTTTATTTCTCTAAAATACATTTTTAACGTGTGTGTCACAGCCCTCTCCAGTACCCCAGGAAGTTTTAAAGTCAGCAAACGAACATTTAAGATTCTATCACATTTTTTTGGTTTTAGTACAGTCTAAGTAAAAAAAAAAAAAATACATGAGCAATTTCTTATGTTTTTTTTTTCGTCCGCCGTGGATTGTATTATTCATTTTTGTTGTAGGTATCGTGATTCCCTATATTTTGCAGGTTTTGTTTCTGATTTTTAATGTTGTAAAACTTTCGTTCTGTCGATGTGACTGCCTTGCAAAACCAAAATGGCGTAGCTTTGTACCCAAGGACACATAACCATATGTACACACGGACGTCAAATTTTTAGTCTCCTTGGGTCACACGTGAGTCTTCTTATAATGTGAAGTACCTCAAAATAGTGCCTTGTCATCAACGTCCGAAATTTTCTTTCAACAATGATGATGAATTTGAAGCAGTGCTTGAAGTTATAGTGTTGAAGTAACCCCCACCCTGTTGTAGGATCTACAGGCCGTCAAACCCACCTGTTTTCATTTAAAGCCAACTTTTCTAGATTTTTGTTTGTTTAATCTAAACTGAGTTTTTTGTGGTGGGTTAATTTAGGTTAAAGGTTTCAATTTGCTTATAAATTGAAGTTGTTATGTAGATACATAGAGAGCCAAGAGACCAGCAAAACTTTAAAAGTAAATTTTGTCCGTGAGTACAACAGCTTCCGCTACAAAATTTCAAAACAATCGGATGATTGCTTCTTGGTGCGTCGATTTTTTTTTTTTTTTTTTTTTTTTTTTTTTTTGTTATAGAGTGTATTACCAGATAGGTGGCACTAAAAGCAGAGTAAATATTTCTCTATTTCACTTTGCCCCACATTTCCCTACTTTAAAAAAAATGTAGTTTCTACTCAACATCTCAAACAACTGCATTTTTTTCGAAGAAAAAATTTCCGATGAAAATTGACAACAGCTCAAGGCATTGATAACATCCCAAAACTATTTGCAACTATTTTCTACAAAATAATGCCTGATCGAGTTTCCATTAATGAATTTCACTCATAACTGCATCCAAATCAGAGTTTGGAGCAGATATACCAGATTGGAAAAATAAAATTTAATACTTCCTGTGAGCACGGAGAAGTAATCTACGTTTAATTTCGTATGCAAGTGCCGTTGACAGCTCGTAATTAAAGAAAAGAATGACCCTATTGCAGAAAGTAGAGAATCGCTGTGATTTTACCGCGTTTTACATTGATAATGCTAAAAAAATAATGTCCTACGTTTTAGAGTATCCAAATAAAAAATAAAAATGAAATTCATGGGAAATTCCAACAAAATGAATGTAGCGTTTTAATGGTATTTCAGACGGTGCATGTAAAAGCCGAATCAATTACAATTATTATACTCCTAGTTTATTATTTATTTTACACTATTTACTTTATTTACATTATTATCAAAATAAACTAGTGAAGTTTATACAACTGATTTACGAAAACAGCGTGCAATGAATGGTGTTTAACTATCATATTCTGAAAATTCTTATAAGTATATAGTACACACTTGTATTTCACGAACAATATATGCTGATATATAGTTTATTTAATTATTGTGGTGTAAAAAATATATTACATAAACTTAGTTTTTAAAACAAAGATATTTTAATAGGTTCTAGTCAGTGTTGGGCATTAATCAATTATTTTTTCAATTGCCTTGTTAATTGATTAAAAAAGTAATTGCAATTAAATCAATAACAATTAAATTAATTGCAATTAAACTATTAATTACACTTTGCAATTTATTAAATTAGATTAATGTACGTTAATCGTTTCTCACAATTAAAATAATTGCAATTAATGTTTTTAATTGTTTTATGAAACAATTAAAACTAACAATTAACTTTATGTAACAAATAGGCACAGCGCATGGTTAAGAGTCAAAAGTATTATTCAATATCGTAGTTTCGTTCAGTGCTGATTGCTCGCTCGCCGCATGAACTAGTTTCATCTAGGCTAACTTTTTTCACACGTAAATGTTTGTGTTTTAGTTAAGTGTTTGAAGTTTGTGTAAATCATTGTTTTAGTTTAACCCATAACAGGGGAGGTGAGAAAGAAGGACATAACATGGGACGTGAGGTCTCAGAGACCGCTCTGTTTATTTATTTTTTTTAATCATGTACATAATTAAGTTACATTTCTGAAATTTCTCTCAGATGTTATTTAGACTTTTATTAGTAAAAAATATATTTTTGAATTTTTAATTGAAATATACCTTTTCTGAGGAAATTTCGCTGGAGTCATAAGATTTTTTGAGAAAAGTCATATGCTGCAGTAAATAATTTATTACTCGTAATAAAGTTACTGTTGAGCATTGATCTTTCATTAGTTGATTACATGTGCATTTAAATAGATAATAATATGGTATACGTCCAGCGTCCGCGTCCCAGGTAGACCTGTCGCCTGTACAATACATTATACAAAACCAGTAATTTTTTTAAGAGTTAGTTTTAATTAAAACTTTACAAAACAATAGACAATTGTTAACAATTGACAATTGTTAATTGTAGCAAATTACAATTAACAATTAATAAATTGTTAACTGTAGTAAACAACAATTAACAATTAATTAATCGTTAATTGTAATTTTCCACAATTACAATTTATCAATTGTTAGTTGTTGTGGTTACGGTTACCAATTAATCAATTGTTAATCTTTAATTGTTCAAGCAATTAAAATTTGCCCAACTCTGGTTCTAGTTAATAGTTAGCATAATAAGTTATTAATACATTTACATAAATTTACAGTAACTAACCGAAATTTGATCGATAATTTAAATTTTTAGCCTAAAATATCACAAAGATAAAGCTAAGAAGCACATTAAAGCAAGATAACACAAGTTGTTAATTTTTCACCAATAATAAAAAACATGATCAAACACAAGTTGAACCAAAGAAAAGTTTAAAGCAAAATTGCTTTAAATTGTTTTGAAAACAGTGCAGCAAAGAAAATATTGTTTTTGAAACAAAATTTGTACGTCATTTGTACAAGTACCACTTTCATGTTAGCAATTGGATCCATATATTTTGTGTACTGAATGTCTCTTGGGAAACCTCCTCGTGGTGTGGGCTGGGCTCTGTTAAATTTCCACTAATCCAGGTTAGATCCTGCATGTAGAATGGCTCGTGAGTGGTAAAAAATATTGGAAGAGCGACATCGGACCAGATCCTACTTTTGAATCCACGTTGCTTAAGCCAAAAATAGGAATATAAATCACTGAGACTATCCCACGCCCACATCATGGAGGTAAATCCCTGAAATGTATATAGTATATAAGGTGGAATCACCACACATATCGCTTTATTCCATTCGATATGGGTACAAAACAGTGGGAGAATGAGTACTAAGATTTAGGTTTTTTAAAAATGGATCACTCAAATTTACGTACCGAACCAAAAAAAAAGCATATCATCGCGTTACTGAAGGTTAGAGTTTGTCCGAAAAATTAGTTTTTTGAGTATTCCAAATCTGACTTGGCCAATTCAAATCAAAGGTAATACACTCCAGAAGTTGGTGCATGCAGCCAAAAAGTTTAAATAAATATCGAATAAAATTTTGCCTGAAGATAAATGAAGCATGCCGAGCTAAAACAATAGTTTTGTTTCTGTTTCTGTAATTTCTGTCCTTGTTCGATGAGCAGCTTCAGCGCAAATAAATTACTTAAAAAGGGATTGTAATTACTTTAACTATATGAAAAACTTTAAGCTTGATTTAATTGTAATATTATTTAGTTCTTTTCTCTTTTTTTTTCAGCTGCAACAGATACAGAACTTATGCAAAAGTTGCTGTGAATAGAGAACAAATATTCTTTAAAACAATTCATAACACAATTTTAAAGAAACAAGCTGATATCAATTTAAATGTAACTAACGTAAAAATAGCATCAGTTGATTAAAATGTTTCAAAGCAACTTGCTGAATCGCAACGTTCTCACTTATACCTGCAAGGCAAAAGGAGGGTCCCCTATGTTACCCCTCCAAATACATTTATGTGTCTTAGTTTGATAAATATATATTAAAATGAATCAAAATGGCGTTGAAATTGTTTTCCACTTAATCGTTATTTCTGTCCGTTTTTGTTATTGCTGTCTCTGCAGGAGTGTGTGTGATCCGAAATTACCGAAACTTTTGGGTTTATGTTCCCGAAAATTTCAGGGCTAACAACATATTCTAAAACTGAAAAATTATTCAAAAAAAAAAAAGAACTTTTAAAATGATTTTCATCAATGATTCCAATGATTTTTGTATGCATTTTCGAAAAGTTTTTTTCGGGGGTGGAGGGGCGACTTTCCTCATAGTTTCAGAAAATTTTACTTGAGTTCACTATCACCCCTGTGTCTCTTACGCACAAATCGCATTTGTGACCCACAGTGTTTTCATTTTTAAAAAACATTGTCTGAATAGAGTGATTTAGTTTAACGTAATATAAAAACACAAGTGATAAAAAATGATTTTAAGGCACAATAATTATACTTTTCAATGAAAATTGAGTTTAAAACCGTTGCAGCAAGTGCCTCATACTTGGGACAGTTTTGAACTTTTACCTTCAGTAGAATTTTAGTCCTATGTTTTCCATTTGAGCGAAGTATTCTATTTTTAGGAAGTACCTTAGTATTTCACTTTAAAGACAAGGTATAGAGGTGTAGATATGTCCCTTTAAAAATAAAACAAAACAAATTTCACTGTCCCAAGTTAGGGATCCCCCTCTCTAACTTGAGACACTTATTATTTTGATATTTCTTTCATTTATTCAGCAATAGATAACAGTTTGGACACCAACTATCATTTTAAAGAAGTTTATTTTGTATACCAATAAAAAAATATTGTGAAATAGAAATAATATAATCTTGTAAACTTTCACCGATTTCAGAATGTACACTTGCCCCTGAAAACATTGGATGTCTCACCAGCCTTCTTAATTCTTTTGAATGTAATATTTAGGCTTTCCCCTCTGTATTTTGAAGCATAAAAGGAATTAATGAGCACAAATAATTATTAAAACCACTTTTTTTTAGCTCTCCATGTTGCTTAATTCACATCTTTTCACATTCATTTTTATTTCTTCATAATACATGAAACGCACTACAAATAAATTAGCCTCATCTATACTTTGGGAATCATTTTCATTAGTAGAACTAATATATGTAATATTTTGACAAAACCTCTTTTACTCATCAATAGTTTCCATTTTTTTAACAATGACAACTCCTCTGTCCTGTTATGGTACGGTACGTTTATTATCACCAGAGCAGCCCTAAATTTATGAAATTTTGTATCTATAAGTTTTTGTTAATACAATTACACACAATATTTCTTATTGACACTTTTTATGCCTAAGTGTCCTAACTTGGAACATTGTCCCAAATTTGGAGCGTATTTGCAATTTCTCAAACTCATGAATAAACAAGTTCAACTGAATTAGTTGGGTGGAAGTGAATTTGTTCAAATAAAGAACAGGTACGTAGCAGAGATGAATTCATAAGCAAATTCAAAGTAATGCTGCTCAGTAAGCGTAGGTAACCAAAACTATTTCCATATTTAAAAATCGCATATTTTTTTGAAATTTTCAAAACCATAAAAATAACCCATAAAGCTGATACATCAAAGTTCTACTCACATAGCCTCTTAAGGTAACTATTCATTTATTCTTCAACACCATTGGTTTCTTACTGGTGAAACACCAACAGGTGTACCAACCCTCAAAACTAAATTCGGCAAAATGTCATAAGTTAGGATACTGTCCCAAGTATAGGCACTTAACTAATCTAAATTTATATTTTTAATTTTTTTACGTGGCTGACGATTGATTTGTGTTACTTACCATTTTGCGAAAATCACCTTCAGTCCGTATATTTTTCATTTCCTTATTATTCAGCAATTGTCCTCCATTTTGGAAAAAGAGAATATTTGTTTTCAATATATTTCTTTTTCCTCACGCAATCTTATGTTTGAATCTAGATTAATGAAACCATTTCAGACTAAAGATCTAATATTTAACAAACCGAAATGTGGTTTAAATCTTAATTACAATTGATTTCTTTGTCAAAACCATATTGTCACATTCAAGACGATAAAAAATAACGATAATAATTTTAATCTTCTTAGAGCTTATCCTTTAAAGAAAAAAAAAATGACTGCAAAGTAATTCTCATTTCTTCTAATGAAACTTTGGCAGTTAATTAAGAAAATGTCAAATATATTCATCATAATTCCCCGTTCAAGATAATTCTTTTTCTTTATTTATAAGCTATGTTAATGTTCAGAAGAAATATTTGAATTTTAGGAAATATTTTTGAAAGTAAAATAGAAAAACCACAGAAAAACCAAACGCCATTACTTTTAAAACAGCTGCATTTCTTGTTTTTTCGTATGAAATAAATTCATTTTTATTCTAGGAAAAGTTCTTACCTTACTTTTTTGTATTTAAGTTTTTAGTTGAAATACAATTTGAAATGTATTGGGAAAAAGTTCTATCAATTTCAGTGACTAAAAGTAGTATATTTGACTGAATGAAGCAACCCCATTGAGAGAAATTGGTGTGGTCGTCAAATTCTTGACTTGAATAATCTTATTTTGTATACCATGTTGCTTCATGCTCACCAATGCAAATAGATATTTTCCTGCTCTTTGTTTACGTATGCAAAGGAAAAACATTATTCGCGCTGGCATTGGAAACAAAAAATTTGAAGCCAATGGATAAAAATCGCCAATTATCCAACTTTCGAAATCTTCCCGTATGAAATGAAGCATCAGAACTGTTTATACGTAAAACTTCTGTGTGAACAGTATTATAAAACGCCTACTATTATTGAGTAAGTTGCTTCTTCGTCAATCGTCATTAGAAATATAAAATTTCCAAGTAACAAATGAATGAACTCTACTCGTGGCAACTCTACTATGCCATGCCCATGCGAAAGCTCTGGGCGTCGTAATAATACGCCAATTTTATCAAAAGTTAGACACCTTTAAATCTGTTTGTGGCGATAGCAAATGCAGGTATTAAAATCGCGAAAACATATTCAAAATGAAAATAGTTATCCAAAAAGCCTCAATAATAAAAAGAAATGCAAGAATTTGATTTCTTTACGCTCAAGCGAGAAATGGCAACACATAATATTATCCAGCAATTTCTTCACGCTATGTCGCGTGAAAAAAGCAAATAAAAATGAATTTTTACCAATTTTTAATTGCTTCTAGCGTTTTTTCTGGCCATTTTAGCGGGTTGGCGTTTTCGGACGGTGAAACCGAGTAGAACGTGTTTCAAAGTAACTTTAGGAGCTTTTCAACCATACCAAGATCAAAGCTCTAAAATGCATTTTTCGTGTAGAAAAAGCGGTTTAAAAGGGTCATTCCATAGTGACTAACGTAACATTCGCAGCTGATTTTCAAACTCTTTTTACTTACACCGGGAGTAAAAATTAATGTGTTTCGGTTTAATATGCAGATTTAAAATGTACAAAATGGCTATTTTTCATTTATACCAAGAATTTGATGCAAAATAAGCGCTGGCAGGTGTTTTTTCACCAAAAAAGGCATCGTGACTAACGTAACATTTTTGCAACCCTGAGAAACAATGCTTATGTTACGAGGCAAATTTTTCTGAAACTTACGCAGACATTTAAAATTGGCCGATATATTTGTAAGAGGTAAGCAATCTATTTTTTAAATCGTACGACAGATTTGTTACAGACGAATCTTTTTTGACCCTAAGTGGTACTTTTCCGAAAATCTCTGTGTGACTAACGTAACCATCGAAAAACAAGCAATGAATGCATATAAAAAACTTTTTATAATTAATTTCTTGCTCTTATATTACTTTTACACTTTTTAGGAACCTTCTTTGTGTTGTATTATGGTTCTTTCTTTATTTTTTTTTTCTATATTAGTGTAAGAAATTGAATGGAAGGATTCAGTTCAATTGACTCAATTTGAATGTGCGAAAAAAAATGAACAAATAAAAAACAAACTGCTTTTACAAACTGAATAACATCATTCTTGGGCTAATTAAATCCTATATATCTCTCTTTTCAAAAAAAATTTTTTTTGCAAGTTGGTACTTTCACTGAATTCTAGTATTTGCTGATATACTAGTTATCGTTATAAGAAACTCCGTAATACTTTTCAATTGCATATTATTTTTTAAGGTGTACTGATTCATCGAACGAATAGTGTTGTGCATCCTTTTGAATTAAAATGTAATATTGAAAAAAAAAAATATTCGGACGTTTTTGCAAATGCATTTTAATTCCAGATATCACCGCAAATGTTTGAATTTCTAAATGATCATTCTTGCATTTTCTGAAATATATGGTCGCAGCGCTTATTGTCACTGTATCATGTAACATCTTCAAATGTTTTCCAACCAGCAGTCGTTACTTCCTTTTAATAATAGGTTTAGATGTATTTTCTAAAAAATAGAGACGTTCTTCTTTCTTCAGACTGTATTTCTATTGTCTTAATTCTCAAACTTGGATTCTTGTGTTGAATGCACATTCAGCAGAGTACTCATTTTGCTTTACTCACCTTCTTTTTCTTTTTAATAATTCTTCAAATTGGAAGTATCTTTACAAAGACCTTTAAAAAGCATTTTTCTAAGTAAACAGCAGGTCTACATTGTAATATTACAGGTATTTTTTCACTCTTTATATTTTTAATCAATATAGAATGCCCACATATTCAAAATTGTTCATGAAAATTTACATTAAATTAAAGGTTTTAAATATTAGCAGTCATCTTTTAAATGTTACGTTAGTCACATGCAAACTGTTACGTTAGTCACAGCTCAAATGTTACGTTAGTCACATTAATTATTTTCTATCTACTGATACTAAAATAAATATTTTGCACTTTTTAAGTAGATATGACACAGATGTAAGAAAATAAAAAGTGCGGTTTGGTTCAATCATCTGGTTTAGTTTTTAAGCAGAAAATAGTACATTTTCGTGACTAACGTAACGTAAATATTTTCCGTGAAATAACCAAATTAATTAAAAGACTTATCTTATAATGTATGCAAAAAGAACAGTCAATTTTATTGGGCCAACATCTATTCATTTAGAATAAACATAGTTTTTTTAAAAATGTGCAAAAATTTTTACAATTCACAAGAAAACGCAGACGCATGTTTTTTGCACATGCTAAGCCTTTTCTACAACCTCGCACCTTTAGAGTCAGAAGAAAAACACCGAATGAAAATTTTGCAAACTGTTACTAGATTTATGTACTAGAAAGTATGCTGAATGAAATGATAGGTCACAATTAAGACTTTGTGGAAAAAAAATTTCTGAGATTGAGGTTGACATTTCTATGGAATGACCCAAAAATGAATTAAAAATTAATGTTTCACACTGCCAACAATGAATTTTAACAATGGAAAAGACATAAAATTAACATTTTTGAGTTTTTCTAACTAAAAAACGCTTGTAACTTTTTTTCTAGTGGATTTAGGTTATTGGACTTTGGACGCTCTGACAATTTTTTCGTTAGGAGTATTTTTTTAAAACCTTTCCAACCATATCAAATTCGAAAAAATTGGACCATCCGTTCGCGTAGAAAGAGCCATTTAGGACGAAAATGCGTTTTTAGTTAATATATCCGTTAATTAACATTCGATTTCAAAAATTTTATTGATGACACTAAAACTCGGCAATAGCTACTGAACAAAAAAAAATGAAGGAAATCGGTTCACAAACAATAGAAGAATTGCTACCGAAAGAAAACGGCTTGCCTATTAATATATAAAGATTTTTCATTGTTTTTGGCAACAATTTAAAAAACAACTGCGTCATATGTGGTAATGTCACAAATTCGTACCTTGCATTCGGATGCATTTAATCATATTTTCTGACGAACGGAGCCCGTGCTCTTGTTTTTCTATTCCCATCGCAAGGTTCAAAAATCGGAGTTGAAATTTCAGAAAAGGAAGTCGTAGCAACACTACCGTGAATGTTCCAGAAAGTTCCCGAAGCGCCCAAAAAGGCCGGGAACCGGAAAAAATAAGACGGAGCAGCATAAAAGCACCCCCTAGCAAAATTAAGTCAAGGGGACGGCGGAGCCCCGTGGGTGATGGGAGGAGAAAAACACAAGCACCGGCTCCGTTCGTCGGAAAATGTGAATAAATGCATCCGAAGGCAAAATAAGAATATGTGGCATTACCACACTTCCGTCACACACAAATGTAACAGATAAGTATTTCGAAGCCCTCACATAAAAAGTTTCACTTCAAAAAATGAATCATGTATTATTTCATTATGTGATAAACAGTTTTAAGTCAATTAAACATATTGAGAATAAATTTTAACCTAGATCATATACATGAAAAAAGAAATTATTTTTCATTTGATTAGCTAATGCTGACCCTTAGCCAGGAACAAACATTAGATCAAGCATCAGATTTTGTAGAGGACCACAATACAGGAATGCAGCTACAGTTCTTTGCATAAGTGGAAATATTGCTTGACAATTTTCACAGGATTGAAATTCACTTTGGAGACATAAACTACGCCAAATTGCTAAAATGGCCGGCAGGTGACATAGTAGCTAGGCGGTGACCTGTTGCGCTCATGGATTCGTTAATGACACTAAAATGAATTCCAAGCAAAATTTCGCAGCATGAGAGCCCAGGCACCTCCATTTAGCGGTGGAGGTAGCTCCAACTGCATGGTCTATGAATTTAAATGTTTTATCGTTGCCTGAAATATCCAGTTTAGCACTGATTGCGTAGAGTCACATTATCCCATTTTGGTTCACAGAGACCTCTTTTTCCCCCCTTTTCAATTTTCTTTTTTTAATTACTAGAAAATTGCGCGTCAAGATATGACGGGTTAAAGTTGCTCCTACATTTAAACGAAGCCATTGCCTGTTTGGTGATATTTTGATACTTGAAATTTTTATCTAACTACAGTAGATTAACCCTACCAGTAGATAGCAGTCATTGTTAACTACTTTTTCGTTTCTTTATTCCCCTGAAATGACACAGTCTTACCAGTAAAACAGTTAAGTTACCGGATCGAGTTCAGCCTTGTCCCAATGAAGCCATTCCCTGCATGTTAAACATTACCAAAACATACTATCAAATTTTCATGCTGTGGCGCGAGTTTCATTGTTGATAACGTCAGGTGCATTACTCGATCATTGGCTATTATGTACATGAGGATTACAAAAGCTCTTCTGTTTTAATAAAAATTTTACTTACACATCATTCTTAATTCAAGGAATATTTCTACAGTTCGAGAAAACCATCTTTCTTTCGAAACCTCGAAATCATAGTTATTTGCCCTCAGTTAAGTCAACTTTTTCTTGATAAATATGTTTGTATATTCCTGTTGGCAATCTAGCTATGACCTTTGTTCGTGGTACAGGAAAAAAAAACTCTTCTAAAAAACTACAAAAAAACTGCTTAAATTATTCAGTAGTATTAAATAGACACCTGTCCAGTTCTCAGAGATGCCAGAATACAATATGCAAAGCTTATAAATTGTTATGCAAAGTTATTCATTAGTCTTTTCGCGCTAAAAGGATTTTCTTTGATAATTCCAGATTCTAAAAGGTGCTCTTATACGTGCTAAAATGAAAAACGTTTTTAAAAAACTTTTATTTCAAACTGCATCACTAATTACCTGCGGTATTTTGTTAGTTAAATGTCAACCTTTTAATTTCAAAATGATTTGAACAAAAGAAAAGTTCTCCCCAAGTAGATTAATATAATACCAGCTTAATTCCATTTTGATGTGAAGTGACAAAGGAAATCCACAATACAAATAAAAACCACACAGGTATTTAATTAACAAGATTGAAAGAAAATGTGCAGCTTTATGTTCTTAAAATTAAATGCAGATGAACGGAATAGTTTCGGAACATAAATTGTTTCAAAAATTAAATCTTGAAAGTAAATAAGGGGTTTTAATGCCATTAAAGGTATGTAAATAATACCCTGCTTTTAAATGGAAGAAAAACATATTTCAAGAAATCCTCATATATATAATAGCCAATGATCGAGTAACGCTCTTGACGTCATCAACAATGAAACTCGCGCCATGGGGTGACAATTTGATAATATGCTTTGGTAATGTTTAACATGCAGGGAAAGGCTTTATTGTGACAAGGATGAACTGGATCCGGCAACTTAGCTGTTTTACTGGTAAGACTGTAATTCTAGGAAAATAAAGAAACGAGAAAGGGATTAACAATAAACGGTATCTAAAGGAGTTGAGGGTTAATCCACTGGAGTTAGGGTTCAAATTTCAGCTATCAAAATATCACCAAACAGACAACGCTTCGTTCAAATGTAAAAGCAATTTTCACTCGTCATATCTAAATGGGCGATTTTCTAGTATAATAATATTTCATTTTAAATAGCTTAGTGTTGTTTAAACTTTAAATTCCGAGGTATTCATATAAAACCCATAACACTTACCAACAACAACTGTTGATCTATCGTGGTTCGATTGAGTGATTCATTTTACTTGAAGCAAAATTATCTTTTCATATTTTACAAATAAAATGTGTAAATTTAGGTCATTAAAAGGATATATTGATAAAAGCGCATCGTATATTCAATGGGAAGAAAAATACTTCAGTAAAAAGACTTTACGAAAAATTCTCTAAAATAAACGTTTTAAAGTACAAAATACCGACATAAAATATTGCTGCAAAACTTTTGCATAGTTAAAGCTGTTTTTATGAAAACTTCACTTCCTTTCAAAAAAATGTAAGTATATTCCAGCATTTTTCCGTCCTGTGTTTGAGAAATGTCTCTCTTGAGCAGAAGCAAGAGATCTGGCAAAAAGGGACCCAAGATGTAATTCAAAGAAATTTAAATCCAGCTTCTTTTACTGCATATAAAATATTTTTAGGTAGCTATTTAAATTAATATAAGATACGCACATACTGAATTAAATTTTATGCTACGAGAAATATTTTTTTAGTTTCCTTAGACATTTGAGAGTGAAGATGAATGCAAAAGGTTTTATGACTTTAAAAATAACAAAATCTAATATTTAATTTTAAATTTTGAAAAATACGGTGTTGCAAAATTTACGGTAAAAATTACGGTTCAAAATTACGGTATATTATTTTTTCTGTGTGTGTTTATAACGCTTGAAACATGAAAAAAGTAAGATAATCACTAGCTAGCCTCAAAGAGATATCCAAGTATCTTAATTTGTGCTTTACAAATACGTCTGTTGCCGTGAGTCATCTGTTTAACACGACTTTTTACACTTGGATTCTTTGAACGAATCAGAACAACTTAAACGGAAAGCAACAGCCACACAACTTTGCAAAATCCTTGCATTTACGGCAGAAAAATATTGGATAGAGAGCTCTATGTATCTAAGCAAAATAACTGCGTCACATGAAAATTTGTGAGTGTCATACTTTTAGTTTTTTTTTTCGTGAATCTCCTAATTTGTGATAGAGGCTTGAAAAACAAAAACAAAATTTCCGTAGTCGAATCTTACTTTTAAATTTTGAAAACAATAGCTGCACTGTAGTCTTCTCGAAGAATCTTATCTGAGGGTACAAGAAACTCTAAAGCAGAGATAGGAAACCTTTTTTTGACTGAAGGGCAAATTTAAATTAGACAGTAATAAAGAAGGTAGCATAAGTAAAAAATCAGTACAATCTAATAACTACAATTTTAAAAATGTCAAAAAAGTACTCAAATTTGAACACATCGCAGAGTCAAAATGGCTCCGACTATGTGGTGTTCAAATTTGAAGCATTCAATTACTCATCAATTACTCAAATCAACATGTGCTCATTTTTGAGGTATTTCTGCTCATTTTTGAATAAGTAATAATTTCAAATTTTTAAATTAATCAATTATTAACCGAGTTATGTGCTTGTTTTTGAGTATGAAACAATTCCGAACACAATTTAAAAACATGGGTACTCATAATTGAAACAAAAGATTTCAAGAAAATTTGAAAGCATGAATGTACTCATTTTTCGGAACTTCGTTTTTCTAAGTATTATATACAACTTTTATGTAATTTTCATATTTTTCGAACTTTTATTCAAGGTCTTGTGGCCTGATCGGTAAGGCGTCGAATTCGTAACCGAAGGGTCTCGGGCTCGATTCCAGAGGTAGGAGACCTTCCGCGTTCGTCAATGGTGACTGGGGCACTTATTAACAAAGATTTCCAAATACATCAATATCTCTGGGGTGCTAGACTAGGTATTGCTCGGTTTATCTTGTGGATGGAAAAAAACTGTCTTCAGGGTCTTATCCAACCAGTTAAACCTGAAATGCCAGTAATTACGGGAACCCTGGAGCAATGTATTATATGATATTCCCTTTTTTATCCCTTACGCTGTGCACACAGATCAGGAGAAACAACTAAGTCATTTATTATTTAACATAAAAAATTGCATTTAAAAATTCTTTTTTGCGCTTATACAAGGGTAATAACTTGTTACATTTGTTCAATAAACAACTACATATTTAAATTCTACTTCAAATGAGATTAATAAAGCAGATTTTTTTTTTTAATATTTCTTAATTAGGGCAACGGCATCAGTAACAGACATGCATAATGCTTAAGACATCGCTCTCGGGTTAACTCAATTTTCTGAGTCTCTTAATGTATTTAGACTTTTTTAATTATTTTTCTCTCATGCAACTACATCACATCTAAAGTTTGGCTGCTTCTGGATCCTCTGAATTAGTTAATTCTATTTTTATTTGCTCAATTTCGAAAAAAGTTCCGATCAAAAGTAACTGACACCTACAATTCTGATGATACTCAGTAACAAATAAGATGAGGAAAGGATGAGTAATGGTCAAAATTGCCCTTTTCTCTTTAAAATGTGCAAAAGTTCTTTATTTATGAGCAATCACATTGCTTATTGTTTTCATTTGGCCTTTGAATGGCGTTTCTATGATTTTATTTCCTCCCCCCCCCTCCCTCTGCAGCACCACTGTCGACCGGCCCCTCCCGATGCTGCTCCTCTAGCGAAAACCGTCTCCAGGTTGCGTCCATATCCTACACACAAACATATACAAATACACATACCTACACACGCATACGCACCCACACATACCCACACAATCATGCCTACACACAGACACATACACACACCTACGCCACCTACACACACATCTACACACCTACGCCACCTACACACACATCTACGCACACACACAGCTTCACACACATACGCACACACACACCCCCACACAATCATGCCTGCACACAGACTCAAGCACACACATACACACACACACCTACAAACACACAGCTTCACACACATACGCACACATACACCCCCACACAATCATGCCTGCACACAGACTCAAGCATACACATACACACACACCTACAAACACACAGACCTACATACACACACACACGCCTACATACACACATACTCGTGATTTCAAAAAACATAATTTGAATTCAAGATGTCAATATTTAAAATGTTTTTTTTTTAGATCTAAAACCTTATTAAAATCAAATGAATATGAAACACTGGCAGACCTCGTGGTAGCTGTTCATAACCTTCCACCACTGCCTTGTAAATACCAACTGGCTCATAAAATTCACTCTGATAAACACTAGATAGTTGCACCGTATTCATGGGTGGCAACAACATCAGGTTTACCCGCCTAAAATTGTTATTATTTAAATCCAAACTTACGACTTTCTGTTACTGGACCCTTGTCTGTTACTGGTGTCGTTACCCTACATTGTTCAAAAATTCATTTGAACAAAAATAATATCTAATTATGAAAAACTAAAATATAAAAAGAATAAGTATCAAAAATTAAATCCCAATAAAGAAATTAGCGGAGCGCCTTTTTCTGCTCGTTACATGAAAGTAATTTACTTCGAAGCTGAGATATATGTTGTTTGGAACATTTGAATAATTTTGTACGCAACAACTTTAAAATTGGTTTCCAAACTGTCATAATTTATGTGTTCAAATATTGATTGGTACGAAAGTTAATTTTTTAAAAGATGTAAATTTTTATAGAGAAAGTCACAGATGCGGCATGCAGCCTCGATACTACGATTTATCCCCCTCTGCTCTAGAGGATCACTGGGCCCTTACTCGGGGTATCGAATTCCGTTTCCTTTGATAAAATAGAAAATTTATCATGGTTTTTAAATTCGTTCATGGTTTTCTTTAAATTTTACTTATACATAAATTTCCGCTTAAATATGCAATTCTTTTAAAAAGAAATAACAATGCTCTTTTGCTCGTAGAGCTCGAAATCGTTTTTGATATTTAAATTTCAATGTCCCGCGATAATATCTAGAAAAAATCAACTAGAGAGATTTTTTAAAAATGAAAATGTTCCGCCAAAAGACAAGGTACATTAACTTTCCGAAAGACGCATCATGAAAAATGAATTATGCTTTCCGCAGTCAAATGGAAGTCTTTAGCTTTCACTAAACTGAAAGAAAAAAAAATGTCGAAAAGCATGTAAAATTAGGACCACTAAATTTAAATAATTGTTCTTTAAATTTTCGTTAGAGAAAAACTCTTTTAACTTCTATTTTTTCCTCATAAGAGGTTTAGTTATCTTTTCAATTTCATTTTTCAGTGTAACAAAATATTGATGCAGATACTGCAAATTTCTCAGATAAAAAGAGGTTGTGAATTTTAAAGGTGTCCAAAATGTTTTCGAAAACAAAAATGAACAAGATCCAGAATAGCAAAATTCATTGTACCAAAAAAAACGCGCGTTTTTGTTTATTTGTTTCCATTTGCAGAGTTTCAAGTTTTTTGAAAAGAACGCAAAATTTGTAATGACGAAACTGAAAAGTAATTTTGAAAAAATTACTTACTACTTACAAAAGTTACTACTTACAAAAGTTAGAAAACTAAGAATAAACATAGAACAAGAACCAAAACCAAATAAAATAGGCAAAATCTTGAAGGAATGAAAGGTTTTCTAAAATAGAATGTCATCCTTAACATGTTTTTGAAATGTGGCTGAGTAAGACTAAATTATGTAAGCTAATATGATTTAAAATTGAACAATTACAGAGCATATATGCCATTCGGGCATAGGATGCGTAGGTTAAAATATATGTTTAAATCAATTAAAATTAACTAAATCAAATTTGTTAAAATATTCTTTTGAGGGTGTAAATTTAAACATTGAACAAAAATAGCTCGTGCCTTTATTTTGAACTTTCTTTATGTTCAACATTAGTGAACGAAATTTTTTTCTGAATGTTCTGTTTTATTTTTACTTTTATTTCTAACGTCTTCATTAAAAATTTAATGAAATAGTAGGGCTTTTACTTTTGTGCGGGCCCTAAATGTGAAACAGCATTATTACGGACAAAATTTTAAAAGTGCATTGCATGAATTTGTTTTCGAATTTTAAGAATTATTTTTGGAGGGAAGGATCTTCAGTGTGACTACTACTGACGCCCCGAACATTAAACTTTGCAATAAAGTTTCTTGGCACGAGCCACACCAAAACAGGAGTCAGCAATATCGTATAAAATTTTGCAGGTCATAACGCTATTGCTCATATTTTGAGAATATATTCTTTTAAAAATAGTTATTGCACCGTGCAATGTAATGAATCTCATGTAAATGCTTTAGAAAAATTGAACTTTGAGCTATGTTTTTTTTTTTTTGTTTTTTTTTTTTTTTTTTTTTTTTTTGTTTTTGTTTTTTTTTAACAATCAATCGTCTTGTAAAATGGCAGTAGAGAGTTAATTCTTGTAAAATGTAGAAGTCGAGACATGTTCGGCATATTAAGTAGGTAGTATTTTGTAAGATCCGTCCCAAGCCCATTTCTTTATGTTTAACGTAGCTACATCCTATTATTTGGTTTTTTATCTCACAAAAAGATGCAGAAAGCTCGCCGCTTTCATTCCTCACTCCATTTGCTTCATGCACAACAGCACGTTCCTCTTCAGTCACTCTCTTTCCCAATTTAGCATTCAGATCTCCTATTAAAATTAGGAGATTATGTTTAGAGGTTTTATTTATTGTTTCCTAAAGTTTATCATAAAATTCTATCTTTGTATCCTCAGCATGATTACTTCAGCATGATTACTTGGTATATAGGTTTGTATGACAGTCAACTTGGCAAATTTAGAATAAAAGTTTGCCTTGATAATGCGGTTGTTTATGGGTTGCCAGTCCAAAAGGCTTTTCTTTGCTTTTTCATTAATTATTATGGCAACGCCTTTTTCGTGTCTCACATCATCTCCAGAAAATAAAATATTATAGTTGTCTGAGGTCCTTACCTACCCGAAGAGTGTATATCTTGACTCCGATACTCCTAGTATATCAATGTCATAGTTTCTCATTTCATTTACAATCTGCCTGGTTTTCTCCAACTTGGAACATGGTTCTGATGTTCCAGGTACCAATCTTAAGTTTTATTTTTGGTTGGGTGAGTGTCCTCATCCGTGGTTCCTTTCGGCTTTGCCCCGTACGCATCATTGCCGGTTCCTCAACATCAAATAAATATTCATCTGCTGTGTGTGTGTATGTGGGAGACCGCAGAACTCAGCACCGTAACCATCAAGAGAGAATTCTTTGCTAGCGGTTTCTGTAAACATGTGTTTTTTACGTGGATGGGTGTTTAGCTCATCGCTCAACCCTCCTTTTATACCCGCGATTGGGACTGGTATAAGGACGAGACGAACACCAGTCTATGGCAGAGTTGTATATTCAAAGCAAAACTCACAAATTAGAGCTTAAGAACGAACGTTAATTGATTTATTTTTAATCGACATCAATAAAAAACAGCTTCAGAATTCATGAAAATCTTTTTATGTATGTTCCCCAATTACTCGAAGACGCCCGGACCGATTTAAAAAAAAATTGTTTGAATTAACACTGATTTTATTTACTTCACAAAAAAACTATTTTCACACCTATCTACTTATGTACGATTTCTTAATTTTTAATCAACTTTTGAAGTCGATACCTCCTATAGACTACTATAAACTACATAGGAGGCACCAACTTCAAAAGATGAATAAAAATTAGGAAGTCGTATATAATTGGGTATTAAAATACTTTATCGTTTCATTATAAAAATCAGTGTTTATTTTATAATTGGGGGTTTAATTTAGTTTATTTTTATACTAGAATTGTAAAATAAATTTGATTTATAGGGTTGTGTAAGGAATCGAATGTAAGTATAACTAATTTTGTTTTGCGTTTGAGTTTCTAGGTGTTTTTTAAGGCGTGTTTTTATTTATTTACAAATACTTCATTATCACAGACATAACTACAAATTCACAAAAAAAAAAAAAAAAAAAAAAATACTTCTGAAAAATAATTCTGAATTTGAAAAATACTTCAAGCAATGAAACCAAACTTAAGGCAACATAAAGAAGTGTTCAGAAATATATTTCAAAGTTGACAGTACTACAAAAGATCTTACAATGAAAACTATTTAGTTCTTCCGTTAAAAATGCCATTTCAAAGTTTAAAAGTGATTTTAAATTGTTTGCGAAACAATCTCTCTATGAAAATATGTGAAAAGAGTTCTTAAAGTTTCCGAAAGGCACAAATAAAAAGTTAACGTTAGTATTTTAAAGCTTTTGTATTGTTCGAACAATGCCGCCGAGATTTAATAACTTATGAAACATAACTTCGAATAAGGAGGGAAAATGCAGACTTTGAAAAATGTTCTTTTAAAGAATAAAACACATTATCTCTTCACAATGCACAACAGCGAAAAACTAATCTAGCTTTTGATATTTCTCTAAGAAGATTCATTTCCTCATTTCAAGAAAAATGTAATTCTTTGAAAAATGGCGAAGGGAAGATATCCATCAGAATACTGGAAGGATTATCTTGCGCATCTCTTTAATTTTTAGATTGAATATTTTTGTTTTTCATCCAAACATTCCCAAGTTGTTGCTGGTTCTGGAACTTTAAATTCCAATTATAGGTCCTAGCAATGCATCAAAGTAATGCATAGTTTAAACAATAAGACATAATTTAAAAGATATTTTTGATTATACAAATATTTTGACGAAATACAGATTTCGAACAATTTCGATACAATAAATTAAATGCTGAAAATTTTCTTCTTTACTTTATCGATTGCTGAGAAAAACAGAAAAATCTAAGATTTATTGAGGTTATAAAACTTTAAGCAGTACTCATACCTGTTAAAATTAATCACTAGCAAAACAAAAGACAAAAACAAAGAAGTAATCAGATTTCAGGAACTATATGTGTAGCTATTCACAGTTCTAGACCTTGAATGCGCCATCTTGAGGTGATTTAAAGAAAAATGTTTATCATATAAAAGTGATTATCTAAAATGGGTAAAACATTGCAATTTTGTGCGGACTAAGCAGATGTCTCATTGAACAGTAGATAGTGGGTGTGTCTTTATTAATCCTCTCTCAAAAGCCATTAGCAAGAAACTGCAGCGCCACCTATATTTCATTTCAATGGGCTCGTTTCCGAAATTTTAAAAGTATTTTTTTCTGAAACAGCATATATAAAAACATAGGCGGTGTATTTCATGCAAAAACATAGGATTTGATCAGTTTTCAAATAATTTGACAAAATGTAATTTTTTTTAAATATTTTAATCGGTGCTTAGATTCAATTTTATTTTTTACGCTTCTGCGCATGACATCACAAGTGATGAAATGTCATTTACTGATGCCATTAGCGCAGAGCGCAGTATTTAATTCACTTCTTTACTTGCATGTACTGGCAACGATATGGTTGATAACAAGCGTAGAGCTTAATTCGCTTCTGAATATAATCTGGAAACACGATCGTCAGCACGCCCAAGCATTTAGTACGCCAGTGGAGTAACGCGCCAAAATTCATCACTTGTAAAGTCATAAATCATAAATCATCATAAAGTCAACAAAATTAATGATCCCTAAAAATTCGTTGTAACTAGATTTTACGGCTTTGGCAATTCAATTAGGGCTGACAATGTATTACGTTGAAACGGATATTTCGTTGTTTTGGTATTCGTTGTCATTGTAATTCAATATATGCATATTTTCTGGCTTTATCCCGTCGAAGCAGTGGCGTAGCGAGGGGGGAGGGTAAAAACATCCCCCAGGTGTATTGTTCTTAACATAAATGTGAATTATAATACAGTAGTTTATTCATATGAAAGGACGGAAAGAAGGTATTTATTATTAAAAAAACGCTCCAGAAATATATTTGTGATCACCCCCCCCCCCCTCCAAGGTATTTCTGATCAAAAAACCCTCTCCAGAAAGTACTTTTGATCAAAGAACTCTCTCCAGAAGGTACTTTTTATCAACCCTTCCCTCCTCCGAAGGTATTTTATAATTAAAAACCCCTGACTATACTGAGTATTTCTGATAGCGCTACTGCAATCGTTAAATAGAGCAAACTATGCAATCGTTATGCAATGCAATCGTTAAATAGAGCAAACGAAGAAGTAGCATGGTTGTTAGAACGCAATGCAGAATCGTACATCGAGTTTCTTGATGAAATTGTTCCTAGTTTTTTCCTTATTCCCCTTAGGAGTCATACAGTTGAGCTTCTTAATTTCTGTATAGTGTGCTGAATCGGATAAAATCCAAAATAACCCTACACAGTTCGTTGAGGCATTTGAGCTCATTAACACAAGCAAGCACAAACTAGATCAAAATACTTGAGATAGAGGTAAGATAAATCAGAGTGTTCATTTAAATTATTGTAGCTTAAAACAACTTGCGAAGCAAAATTTAGTTTCCAGTAACGTTTAAAGCTTTCAATTTAAACGAGAGTTTTAATAAAATTCATAGCAAAAGTTATTCACATACTCGTAGAAAAATCAAAATATTACAAATTTATGCAGAGCATAAATCATCTTCACCTTTTTTCTTCAAAAAAAAAAGTTAAAAAAAGCATTTATCTCTTTTTTTTTTTTTTTTTTTTTTGAGCTGAATTTAAATTGGCAAGCTGATCAAACTTTAATCTTTTTAATTTTTTTTTATTTTTCGGTTTAAAAAAAAAAAGTTAATTCAACCACCCCTGCTTTTTGGTAATGTATGCAAAATACATTCGAGTTTAGAACGACGAACGATTAAGTACATAAAATAATGATAAATAAAGAAGAAAAAAATTCTCGTAAAAATTTCCGACTGAAATGGACTTTTTAGCGTGGAAAATTTAAATAAATAATTCATTTCTCTTCAAGGTAGTTCTGACTTAAATCATAGAGAACATTTGATTATTGTAGCGTAACACTGTAAGGTTATATATATAGTAAAGAAGTTTAGAGAGAATGCTCTTATGGCATAAAAATAATCTAGGATATTTGAAATTACGAATTAGAATTGTGGAATATTACCATCACTAGTAGGGTAACGGCGCCAGTCACAGATATGTTTAAGACATCTCTCTCAGTTTAAATCAATTTTCTGTGTCTTTTAATGTATTTAGACTTTTCTGAGCAATCACGATTGCTTATTGTTCTCACTTCGCCGTCCTTGGCGTTTGGTTCCTTTTTCAGCTTGGTCCTGAAGCCTCTGCAGCATCAGCGCCCACCGGTCTCTGGTCCTGAGCACTTTCCCCCGGAATCCACTGCTCCTGGTCGGTTGTGTCCATGTCCTGCACACATGCACGCTCATACACATGCATATTCAGACACAAACTCACACATATGCCTACGTGCATACACACAGGTCTACGCACACACGCAAGCATACACATGCACGCACACTAGCCTTCACACACCAATATACACACATAACCGCCCAGGAGGAGGGGCAGGTTTGGGAGGGGGCAGCAGGAGCCGTTTCTAGAAACAATAACTCCAATGAGTAGGGTCGTGTCGCAGCTCGTAATTGCGAAAAACATAATTTGAATTCAAAATTTCTGAATTCAAATTATATATATATATATATATATATATATATATATATATAGATAGATAGATAGATAGATAGATAGATAGATAGATAGATAGATAGATAGATAGATAGATAGATATTATATTTTTTCTCTCATGCTACTACATCTCATCTAACGTTTGGCTGCAACTAGTTCCTCTGAATTAGTTAATTCAATTTTTATTTGCTCAATTTCGAAAAAAGGTTCGACCCCCCCGTAACAGACACCGACAATTCTGATTATACCCAGTAACAGATAGGATGAGGAAAGGATGAGTAATGGGCAGAATTCCCCTTTTATCTTCAAAATGTGCAAAAGTTCTTTATTTTTAAACCTAAAGACTTATTAAATTCAAATGAACATGAAACACCGGCAGACCTCGTGGTAACTGTTCGTAACCTTCCACCACTGCCTTGCAAATACCAACTAGCTCATAAAATTCACTCTGATAACACAAGTTGGTTGCACCGTATTCATGAGCCACAGCAACATAAGTTTTACCCGCCTAAAATACTTATTTTTTAAATCCAAACTTACGACTGTCTTTTACTGGACCCTTGTCTGTTACTGGGGCCGTTACAATATTTCTAAAACGTTAAGTTCAGTGTGTGCAGCTTTCGTAGGTTTGTGAAGATGTAAGTGATAATTAAGTTAGTGTAAAAGATGTTATTTTATAACATCTATACTCTTGTGAAAATATGATAGGGTAAATGACTAGTTATGGGCACCAACAAGAAATGAGCCGGATTTTCTATCTTCAGTGTAACTAAATATTTTAAACTAGAAAATCGCCCGTCAAGGTATGACGGGTGAAAACTGAATTTACATTTGAACAGAGCAATTGCCTGTTTTGGTGGTATTTTGATGGTTGAAATTTTAACCCTAACGCCAATGGATTAACATTAAACTCCAGCAGATAGCGTTCATTGTTCGCCACTTTTTAGCTTCTTCATTCTCCTAAAATGAGTCTGACCGATAAAACAGTCAAGTGACTGGATTCAGTTCGGCCTTGTCAAAATAAAGCATTTCCCTGCACGTCAAACATTATAAAAAATATTATCAAATTATCATGCAGTGGCGCGAGTTTCGTTGTTGGTGACGTCAGAAGGGTTACTCGATTTTTTTGTATAGAAACCACACGTGAATGTTCCATTTTTATGTGCAAAAAGCATACATAATCGCAAAATACAATTGCGAGAGATGTAACAACTGTTCATCAAATGCCAATGAGTTGTTTCAATGACTAATATATATATATATATATATATATATATATATATATATATATATATATATATATATATATATATATATATATATATATATGTTACTTGTTAATACATATTTGTGTTTGTACTCCATACTAAACCAAAATTAAAAAACACTGAGGACAGTTCCTTTGGCGCTCTTTAGTGTTGAATTTACTATTAACTCATGTTGAACTATAGTCAAGATTTTTTTAATGTTTTGTTATGACGTTTGTAATTTATGTTTTATAATTTGTAAGTTTTTTAAATTTATTTTATTTTGCTTATTCTTATGTATGTGTATTTTGTTTTGTTAATAAATCTTATCTATCTATCTATCTATCTTAAATATATATATATTGACTTTATATCCGTGAAATTCGCAAATTAAACGTTATCATCATCTTTTACTTTATTGTGATCGTATTTATTTAAATTGGGTTCGTCTGTTCACGCAATTAAATGTTTGCTACATCTGTAACATCATTAGACATTGTATCAAATAGCAAAATATTAAATATTTGAAAGTTAAGCTTTAAAAAATGCGGGCGTATGGAGTAAACCACCTGTGTTCTTATGTTACTTCAAACCGCCCGTGTTCTTACTAGGCAAATTGGTCATTCACCTTAATACAGGAAATGCGCAAAGCATCGAATTTTCTCAGAAATAGTTTTTAATTAATATCTGAGGACTTAAATGTTCCCATTACTAGCACACTGTTAAAAAAATATACTGAAATTTTACGGTAACTTTTACTGGCATCCGTTTTGTCAGTGACTTTTACCGTAAAATTCTACAGTAGAATGAACGAGAGTTAAAAAACGCGCTACGCGAGCAGCAGGTTCAATTTGGAATCTTCGTATTGCCAGTTGAATTCGATGATCACCGTTATAGTTGGGACACATAGATTGAGGGAAAATACGAGATGTGATTTGCTTCGCACTGTAAGTCACAGGGTGTATCAGTTGGAGCAGCAGTCGTTTATTTTTTCGGTACAGTTTTCTGTAATTTTTTTCTGTACTTTAAACACTCCCTTTTGCAGTATGATTTACTATAAAAGTTTCCTAGATTTTTAACAATGTACCACACCCATATACAAATGCCAATATCGGATTCCATGAATACATCAAAGAAATAAAAACACAAGCACTTTACTTAAACAATAGATATGAACCAAAAAGAGTTGTCAGATCTATTCGCAAACAATATGCATGCTTCTGATTGCATTTTTTCTTACCTACAGTGATGGTAAAAAAAATTGCATCACCCTCGATTAACGATGAATGTATGTGAAACTATGCGAAACGTATGAAATAAACATTTAACAGCAGGAATCCGATCATTGTTTACGTAGATCGGGCCTGTTTTCCCGGCCAAAGCAAGCTGCTGACCCCCATGCTCATTTTTCCATTTCTGAACCTGCGTGTGAGGTTAGAGAAAAATAAAATACTTAACCCCATGTCAATTTAAGTCTAATGGCAGGATAAAGGTTTTTAAATCGTTACTTACCAGTTTTGCCCTATGGCAAGGAGCAGAATCATCCTGGAAAATGACGTTTGGAACTGAAGTAAAGTGATCCCGGATAGTAGGAAGCAATTTCTCCTCCAAAATGCCAATATACACCTGAGCGTTTACTGTTCCATGCACAAAGTGAAGTTCACCAACTCCTTGATCAGAAATATCTCCCCAAATCATCTGGGATACGGGATGCTTGACTGCGTGTTGAATGCAGTCGGTATGATATTTCTATCCTTTGCGGCGCGGGTGATGCATTTTTTTTTACCACCACTGCATTCGTGTTCAAAATAAACACATGCAATATTTATCTATCATAATGATCAAATGTTCAAGCATTTCAAGCGGTTAGTTCTACTAAATATTTTGTACCATTCCGTTCACCTTTTAACAAAACAATGACTTATTGTACTGCACCAAAATAAATTCGATTAAACATAGACAACAGTTCAATATAATGTGCCTAATACATTTTTGTCGTCAAGAAGGAAAAGGGTAATTCAGTTATACGCCTCTAAATGACACAAAACTTGATGAAAAAAATTCAATACTAAGAGTGACTTTATTCTGAAAAAAAAATTATTCTGAATTACGTTAATATAAATGTCATGAAAGAATGCAATCTGTTTGAATAAGAAAAAAAATAGCTCCCGCTTTTCTTTTCCCTTTTGTTTCCTTTTTTATTTTCAGAATGGCTAATTATTACAATCAAAAAAGAGTGTCAGAGGTTTCAGACCGCATTTTACAAGTAATTTGATATGTTGGCATCGTGGAATCGAAATATTTATCAGGTTGTTGTCAGATAAAATAAATTGTGAAACTTCAAGGATAAGACAAAAAAGCGAAAAAAAAAAACAGAAAAAGAAAATAAAAATCTGAAAAAACATTTCAAATGCAAATTAAAGTAGTACTTTTTATTAAACCAAATATTATTTTAAAAAATAATATATTTGTTTTCGTTTATATTTTTTTAAGCGAAAAGAAATCACTGTTAAAAAATAGCGAAACTGGAACACAGACCAATACCGAGGGCACAAATTACCATTTACTAACTGCGTCAACCGGCTTTGCACGCTCTACCTCAAAAATGAAAGTTATGTCGAATGACGCGTGGTCAAAAATCATGCTTAAACAAAAAAAAAAAAAAACAGAAGAATTTTGCGTCAAATTGTGGAGAAATAAAACTGTGTGGCAAAATCACATGATAGTTTTTTTTTAATTTTTTTTTAGATCGAAAATAAAAAACCTTCGAAATGCTTCTGACATTTCATCGGCTGATTCTTATGTAAAATGACCCCCTGAAACCGAATATAACTTCCCCTTATATGTACCACTTTTTTAAAGCCCTCCAAGTTTTTTTTTTTTTAATTTTCCTTAGTTTTAGAGCAATTTTTATTATAATTATTATTATTTCCTTTTATGAGGTTAAAGGAGCTTTATATTAACTGCTAAAATAGTTTTGGTGGGCAAGAGAGGTTCAAAGTTAAAGATCATGGACACCGACCGCAAAAAGGGCTTTGGGGGGGTATACCCCCTCTAAATATTAGAAAAATCACGAAAACGATATTTTTATTCTGCTTCTTTAAAAAAGATGTTTATAAAAAATTTCGATGCAGAATGAGAGTATAAAACTCGCTTCTATGACTCCTATGTCCAAAAAGTTTCGCGATCTAAAAAAAAAATTAAAAAAAAAACTATCATGTGAATGTCGCACGTTGCGTACGAGTTGAATCGTAGCTCTTCATTCAAAAAGACATTCTTCTGGCTGATTCTTATGTAAAATGACCCCTTGTTTTCAAATACGAACACCTATCCCCCCCATTACACCCCCTTTTTAGAACCTCTCCCACCCCCTCATCTAATTCAGAGCCATTTTTTTATTTGGATAGGGAAAAAGAGCACTACAATAAACGTAAACATTATTCGGAATGACTAGAGATGTGCATAAGATGTGCAGAGAAAATCTTGTGCATACGTAGCAAAAATTAAAACATGGGGGAACCCCACCCCCCTAATCACACTCTGCAGCAAAAAAAACTCTCAAATGCTTCTCAGGCTAATCCGGCTGCTTCTTCTGTAAATTGACCCCCTGAATTCGAATGTGATCTCCGTTTTCCTAGTATACGTACCGATTTTTGTAGAAAAGCGCCCCAATTTTTTAATTGGGGGGGGGGGCAAGTTTTATTTTTTGCTGCATATGCACAACATTTTGAGCTTTGCACATCTCTAGTCTTTCAGAATAATGCTTATGGTTATTATAATGCTCTTTTCCAACTCCAAATTTAAAAAAAAATGGCTCTGAATCAGAGGAGAGGCAGGGGTGCCTACAGTGGGGGATCTTGGCGCAAGTTCCGCCATCAAAATTTCAGTGGGGGGGGGGCCTCTTTTTTTCAGAAGTTTTGATTTTCTTTAGAACACACACATGAAATTTTTGATTTTTGGAAGGAAAAAATATTGAAACTTATTCAACAAGAAATAAATGCATAAATAATACTTTTTTCACGTACTCTTTCCAAAATTTAATACCCGTGTCTCTTTTCAATGAAGGGAACATCAGAGACGGGATGGAGTTGGTGCTCGTTTCAAAGCTTGATCAGACGATTTGCTTTCTATTTAATTTATTACAAATCTTCCGGTAGTAGCACAATTCTGCATGATGAATACGCGTGAGTGATGAGAGGGTGAGAGATCAAAAATGAAAAATATAAAAAGTTTTCCCCTCTCCATAATTTATTGTTTGTAATAATTCTGACCACTATACACTGGTCATTCATTGATTCATTTGCCCTTGACAATCGGTAAGAACTAGTTTTGAAGTTTGCGAACAACATATTTTTAATCCTCTAATCGACAATTACTATAATATTTTCATAAATTAGCTGAAGTTTATGTAGAATTTTTCATTTCGCTTTACAATCACCTTCTCTACCATTTTGAAACTGATTGGTTCAATTTATCATTAGATAGTTGTTATCAAAACTTTCAGTGATGTTGGTTTTTGCTGATGGAAGCATAGGAGGATATTTGATTCGTTAAAATTCTCGAGTTCTGATTTTCCATGTGTGCTGAATAGCTGAATCCATTTTTAAGGACAACCGAAGAATATCTGTCGCAGGGTATCTGTGTGCTATCCATCCTTTTTGACTATGTAACTTCAATTTTGGAAAACTTTCAGGAAAGCGCCCCTCACTGTAACGCACGAATAACAGCATCTTTATCATCAAGAGTCATCTAAAACTGCGTTTCTAGAACTGCAATTTTTAAAAATTTATAAGAGAGAGCCTCTGATTCCCCCCTCTCTCCTTAACGCAATAAAGACAATCCTAGTATTGCGTTTTTGGAGTATCAATTTCGAAAACATACCGGTTGAATGGCGCCGAAACTCACCTTCCACTAACATTATCAAGATCTATCAAAACTGCGTTTTTACATAAAGCTACAAGTTTTTCCGGGGGTGAGCCCCCGAATATCTCTTTTTCCTAACATTACCGCAGATAGTCAAAAACTGCATTTTTAGAACTACAATTTTGAAAACTTATCGTAGGAGAGCCCCCAAACCCCCCCCCCCCCCCTCTCCTTAACACAACGGTAGACTATATAAAATTGCGTTTTAGAAGTTTCAATATTAAAAAATTACCGGAAAGTGACCATCGAACCTTTTATCCTCAAAACATCACCAGAGATCGTCTAAAACTGGTTTTAAAACTACAATTTCGAAAAATTTCCGGGAGAGACACCCCGGACCCCCTAGCTAAGTGACTATTAGATTTCCGTTTCAAGGTTCAGATTGCATACATCAAATAATGATTCCATCCCTAAACAGAAAGTTGAATCCCCCCCCCCCCCTGTAATTATTCATACGCTTGAAAAAAAAAAAAAGTGCAGAAAACTCAGGGGTCTCCAAAACTTGCTTACTCAAGGTCCACGTTGTAAATTTTGGGAAGGCAATGCGGAACAATCTAACAATATTTAAGTTGAAATGGTATTTGTTAGCTCTACCCTTCACCCCCTCCCGTGAATTCGACTGGAAATTAAACACTTTAAAAACTTATGTTTAACCCGATTCGAAAGCAAGAAAAATTGGGGGCGGGGGGGGGGAGATTTGTGCTATTGAGCTTAGGGGGGATGAGCACCCCTGAGGAGAGGGGGGGAGGTTCTAAAAAGGGGGCGTGATGGTGGGAAAGGTGGTCGTATTTGGAAACAAGGGGTCATTTTACATAAGAACCAGCCAGAAGAATGCCTTTTTGAATGAAGACCTGCGATTCAAATCGTATGCAACGTGCGACATTCACAAAACAGGTTTTTTTTTTTTTTTTCTTTTTGCATCGCGAAAGTTTTTTGGACATGGGAGTCATAGAAGCGAGTCTTATACTCTTATTCTGCACCGATTTTTTTTTTAATTTTAAAAAAGCTGTTTGAAAAATCAGAATATAAAGATCGTTTTTCGCCATTTTTCTAATATTTGGGGGCGGGGGTGTATCCCCCCAAGTCCACCCTTTTGCTATCGGTGACCATGCTCTTGAACTTTGAACCTCTCTTGCCCGCCAAAACTATGTTAGCAGTTAATAGAAAGCTCCTTTAACCTCAAAAAATAAATGAATAAATAAATAATAATAATAATAATAATAATTGCTATGAAACTAAGGAAAATTGAAAAAAACTTGGGGGACCTTTATAAAAAAAAAATCGGTACGTATAGGGGGAAAACGGAGGTCATATTCGGATTCAGGGGGTCATTTTACATAAGAATCAACCGACGAAATGTCAGAAGCATTTTGAAGGGTTTTTTTTTTTTTTTTTTTTTAATTCCCCGATTACAGGAAAAGTCTCAAAACAAAAGTCAGAATTTTATTTGTTCATAATCGAGAACAAAAATGGCAACACACACATACAGATCGCTTTTGTCAATGATTTTCTTCACGCTACAAATTTTAAGAAAAGCCTTGATACGGAAAATTCAGAGGAAGCACTGAATAATAATTTGAATGGAGGAAAGTCATCAAAAAATAGGGATCTTCTGTCGAAACCTAAGTGTCATAATTAATAGTTTTTACTTGATATCTGCGAAGATTATTATCAGAGGATTGTGTTAGATAGCCAAACAGAAATACTGGAAAATTACGTATCGATACGTAATTATCGTTTTTTTCGTACTTGCTATCGATACCCGATTCGATGGTAAGTTCATTGACATTCGGGAGAAGTAACTTAGACATAGATACATACATGGATACATAGGGTAGATAGAGAAGCTCAGTTTTTAATTATATAAGATGATACTAACAAGAAGTTCAGAAAAATTGAGACACATATTTAAGAAATATGTCATAATTAATCACCGCAATTAATGGCTTAAATAAGTCATGCATAGCCCGAATACATTTGTAATCATACTTGAAATTAAGATTTGCATATAGGCAAGGGAATGGTCGAGAAAGTGGAAGAAATAAAAGCACGGTGAACATAAACGCTAAGCATAAAAAAATGCGATTCATCACACAATCTATAGTGATGAAAGTATCATTTTTAATTATTTCCTCGACTTTCATTCATTGATATTCTATTAGTTTGAACTTTTCAAGCCAATTTTTTACACCAAGGAATAAGTTTTGGTACTGTCTCATCGAGAAACCAATGCACATTTAAAATAACTGTATATATCGAATAAGTTACATTGAAAACTCGTTTAAGAAAAGTATGTATTATTTTCAACTAGCATCGAATATACCGGTATTTCACCTCAGCAAATAACCGGTATTGCGAAATTACAAAAAAAATTTGAAATACCGGAATTTGGTGCACCGGTATTGCGATCACTAATGGTAGGAAAAGCAAATTAATGTCATATTAGTCAACGCTAAAATGCTGTTAAGTATGATAGAAAAATTTTAATGAATTATTGAAAAGATTAGTACTTATTTTAATTTATTAAAAATTCATTATTTGAGCGTAGCATGGTACATTCAGCAATTTTGAATAGTGGCTTATAAGAATATGCTTTTTAATGGACCGTAACAATTTTTAAACAGATTAATGTGTGATAAAAAATATGTTAAAAAAGTAAAATAAAATATTGTGTTGCCCATTTTTTTTCTACCCATATATTTAAAAATTAAAAACAGGCAAGAAAAGTTGTAAACTTATATGTGTTCCTCTAAAAAGTTGCCCGTTGTGTTGATCGTCGACAAATTACATTCGGGACAAAAGATTACAGTCATATGGGCTTTTTTTTTTTTTCTTTTCAAATGAGCGACAGCTTTAATACTTGATTTTTAAGAAACTTATATCTGTCTAATATTCCAATACAAATTCATAAACAATTTAAAATTTTGTTGCGACACTCAATATTAATTACTTAAAGCCTTAAATCACTCAGAACAAAAAGGAACATTAAATTTAAAATTTAAAAAATTTGTCGCCAAAACTTGGCGACCAACAAGTGTCCGCCAAATTGTAACACCACTTGAGTTTACATCGAAATTAACAATGATTTCCCCCCAAAAAATGGGAAAAACACCCCCTTAGAAACACCCGAATGCAACCAAAATGAGAGGTGCATAACTAGACCCCACTAGAAGTCTACGTACCAAATTTCAACTTTCTAGGACATACCGTTCTTGAATTATGCGACATACATACGCACATACGCACATACATACATACTTACATACATTCGTCACGAGAAAAGTCGTTGTAATTAACTCGGGGAACGTCAAAATGGATATTTCTATACGTTCTTAGGCACTTATCCACGAAAAAAAAAACTAAACATTCATTTGAGGGTGAGAAAAATGGAAATTAAGGCCGATTTTTGAGTGAAAATTTTTTCGCGAATACAATACTTCCTTTTTAGCCTACTTTCCTAGTAAAAGTCAGAAAAAGAAGGAAAAAGCATGAAAGAAGGCTTAATGCATCTTAAAAATATCGCGAAAAACAAAAAAAAAATCAAAAGTAAGTAAAATAATTAAATAAATATTGAAAAATTAAAAATTGGGAAGTAGGGTATTGAGATGGAGGAAAATATCTGTCGGTCTGTCTGTCGGTCTGTCTGTCTGTCCCCCCCCCCCCCCCAATAACTTTTGAATGAATAGTCCGATTCGAACAAACTTTTTTTTTGTTCGAAAGATCTCGGCGAGTACACCTCATTCCCAAATTTCACTTTTTGATCTGAACTATTTTCCGTTCAATTTTGAACAGTTCAAATCCCTTAACATTAGCACCTACGGGGAAATTGAAAGGCAATTTTGATTCCGTACTTGAAGGCGGATTTACTTCAAACAAATTTTGTTGGAAACAGCTCTTGACGCCAAACTCCAGACTCCGATTCCGAGAACTTAGGGGCACCTGACTCCGACTAGACTCCTGTGCCCGACAATTAATTGGACTCCGACTCCCTGACTTCGACTCTAACTTCGTAGCTTTGGCAAAATATTATACACGGAGGACAGATGACTGACTCCGACTTTTGGATATTCTACTCTGACTCCTTTATCCCAAAATGAGATTGACTCCGACTCCGCAGCTATTGTTTTAACTGTGAAATAATTATTATTGATATGACTTGTTTTTATTTTCACGCTAAAGTTTTAATTTAGGCATTCAATTTTTGGCGAATAAACTCGAAGTCATTCATGTTTTTACATAAAGATATAGGCAGACGATTTGTTTTTTTTTTTGTTTTTTTTTGACAATGAAAATTATTTTTTTAAGTTGACATTTTATTGTTTTTATTTATTTTGGTAATTGCATTAATTCATTTAAAAAATATTTTTGACAACAGGGGAAAAAGAAAAGATTTTTTTTCATATAATGTATTTATTTTAATAATTTTTTTTTTTTTTTTTTTTTTTTTTTTTTTTTTAAAGATGAGTGAGGAATATTTTATTCCTAGAAATCAGCTTAAAATATTTAAAACATATGTTTGAAACAATTTGCGATTTTAGCTATTTTTGAGAATATTGATCATGTACTAGAAAGTAGTATGGGTATATGGGAAAGTAGGCTCGTTTAGTTCTAGACAGAACTTCTTGTTGGTAAAAGGAAGTAAAAAAAAATCAAGCCTGACTGCCGATCACATGTTAAGTTGAATCTTGCAGGTCAGAGCACATCTGAAATGTCACACAATGCACATAAGGGAATGTTGGGCAAAGTGAAATGGCTAAGTTGACTAAGCTTTTTCAAAATGAAGAAATTGGAAATTTGTTTTGAAAATTACGTAACAGAAAGGAAGAACATTGCATTTTACAACAAAACTTTCATTGAAACATTATTTTTTATTTTTGGAAATAATTTTAAGCCTTAAAAAAAAGTGGAAAATTTTACCTTTTTGTTTTTATGAGGAAAAGTGAAATCTTTTCTTTTTAAATTATAAAGGGTATTTTTGGTCAAATGAATATGTAAATAAATTTTTAATGAATAAAAATGAAAAGAAAATAGAAGAATAAATGAATGAATAAATTAATGAATCAATTAATATATGAAGAAAAATAAATGAATGAGTAAAAGAGTGAATGAACAAGAAAATAAGTTGATAAATAAGAAAATAAGTGAATTACTAAATTTAAGAAATGTAAATGAATTAAATAATAAATGAATACATAATTGTTTTAGCAAATAATTAAGAGAGCAAACAAATTAACCAATTTCACTTTGCCCCGCAGGTACTCGACTACTTGAGCAAAATATTTAAAATAAAAATAAGCTTAATATTAATTAAGTAAATTGCACCGCATATTAGGAGGCCTGAAATAATATTTAAAAAATTTTAATAACTAGAACTTTATATCTTTATAATTTCGAAAATAATTTTTGACTTTCAACAAATATTATAATAAGAGTATCAATTTTTGGAAATTGCCTGTATTATCAAACGCTTTCATCTTCAGCGGTATTGTTTTCCTGACTGGAATAGACTACATGTGCAACTACATTGTTAAAATATCACTAGATAGGTGGTACTAAGCACAGAATAGATATTTCGCCTTTTCATTTTGCACCGCTATTTCACTTTGCCCTTCATCCCCTACATTTATTTATTTATTTATTTTTTCTAGATAACAAGAGAAACTCGAAAAAAGAGAGGAAAACCCTGACAACTACTAAAATTTGCTAGTCACAAAAGCAGAATCAAGAGAGAAAAGTGAAAATTATTTTAAAAGCCTGCCTTATGTACTAAAATGAATTAAAATTATTTTATTTGCTAACAAGTAGAAAATGGCAACAGACAAAAAATTTTAAACATCCAGCTTTCTTTCCTTGTCCATCGATTATTACCAATGACGAGAATAAAGGTTAAAAACCATTGAGAAGAGATAAAATGGAGGGAGTGAAGAATTTTACGTGAACCAAAGACCCCAAGTCATGTGACAGATTTTAAAGCAAAGCATTGGAAGAAACCATTTTTCTTTCGCTAGTTTCACGCAAAACGTGACAACTATTCGTCGTTGTTGAGTCACGTGACTTGGAGTCGTAGCCTCAGTTTTTGCCAAGCCAATGATTGGACTTGCTCTTTCCATTTGTATTCCTGCTCTAAGTTTAGAACTGTTGTTGATGTATTTAAAAAGAAAGATTATAATTTGAATTCTTGGAAGCGCTAAAAAATTCCATCAGACACAAAAAAATTTATTCTTTTGATTGAGACGAATATTTTAACTGTTTGAGTAAGTTTTCAACACCAATAATGCGAAAGGTGCTAAATTTCATGTATTTTACTTAATATCTTTATCAACTACTGTACTACGAAGATGAGATGAAGCATGGCTCCACAAGACGGTGCTGAAGCTTTCGGGCTTTGACAATTTCTGACTTTTCTGTGTTAAACCGATGCAACTATGATTTGCTCTGGAAATTGAACGGAATCCTGTGCGTCCACTACTCAATGACAACTTTCAAAGTTGGTTTATTTTTGTTTGAACGTCGCCCATTTTGACTGCAAGAGGCGCTGAACTGAACCCTGGCATCCACCAATCAATGGCAACGTAATGGAAAACAGGTATTTTCGGCTGCGCCGCATTTGCTGCCATGATTTTCCCGGCCTATAAGCATAAGCAAAATTTCGTGGGACATGGATATAGCTAAGAATTCACAACTCCAGAGCTCGAACACGCTACCTTGCTTTGATTAATAATACTAAAGAAAAAGGTAAAACAATCCATTCCACGTGTTTTCTTTGGAGTAAATCACAGGCTTCAGACTGTCTATGATGTAGTGTAATTTCTTAAGAATAGAAAAGAAAGCTTCCCACAAACACGATGAAAAATTACTGTCATTCACTAGGCGTCAAGGCAAGTTATAAGTTACGGCATTTGTTTGTTTCACCTTTTTCATCCGCCTTTAGACAGTGGTTGCAGCGCTCCCTATAGTTTATTGGCGTTGCAAATAGTACTTTCGATGAAGTCACCTTTCAGGCAAAAACGAATAATCAGAATTCACACACGCACGTCACACTTTACCACTTCATTTTTGAGTAGGGGTTAAAAATGAATAATTATTACTTATTTTTTAAAAAATGACTGTACAGTCGATCCCGATTTACGCGAGGGATGCGTTCTAGGACCCCTCACGTAAGTAGAAATTTCGCGTTGTGGGAAAGAGTATGTGTAAAAACTTTTATAAACATACCCAATTATTTTAAACACTTGTAAACACCACTTCAAATCGTTGAAAACTATTTCTTAACTGTACAGCACTGTTTCTTACATAAAAACTGAATTTTTATTTGTATTTTAAATTTTTAAAAAAAGTTTTATTCAAGATAAAATACTGCTTATTCAAGATAAAATATGCACAAAATCAATGATCAATAGGAAAGAAAGATATAAAATAAACCAGTACGGTACGTACAGTATTTTGTAAGAAAAACAAATGCGCTATAGTTTTACTGTACAATGGATACAGTAATGATATTTATAACTTAAAAAAGTGAAGATAATGATTCATGCTGCGTGATCAAACCGTTATTCTTATACTTTTAAATACACAATACAGTTGTTTCACTAGTTCTTTCATAACGTTTCCATCTGCGGCAACGCAACACCCCTCTTCCTGGTTTCTTAAATTCACAGTACAAGGACAGCTTCCATTTTAATAATTTTTGCATTTTGCTTAGATACTCGGTGAACTTTTACGGAATTCCTTTTTCTCTTGGCTTTTAATTGCACATATAGAAGATTCATTCATACCTAATTGTCGTGTTACCTTCGACGCATTTGTTCAAGCACACAATCTTTAGCTTTTCTTTAATCGTCAGAAACTTTATCTTTTTCGTTCTATCTTTACAAAATAAAACAGCGCTCTTAGGTGTCATTATATTTCAACAACTTTCACATTTAGAATGAAAAAAAAGGAAGAAAATGAGGAGTAATTATTTGTATTTACGCGATGCATCAGACTAGTACGGTGTGGGAACTTCCGTTCTCAGTGATGCTAAAGGGAAGACAATCACGAAAAAAATTGTTTAGTAACCAATAATAAAGCAGATATTTACACACCGCGATTCCCTTCCGAAAAAAAATCGTGTTGCGGGCGAGGAATTCGCGTTATGTCTAAATTTATTTTATTTACTGGTGAAAAAAATCGCGTTATAGTCATTTCGCGTAAGTCGGATCGCGTTGTAGCGGGAGTCGACTGTACACATAAATATTTCCTCACAATTCTACAAAGTTAAGTTATAAATCAGGGTCTTTTTCGTTTATAATTCTGTTATAAAACGGAAAAAGAAGACTTTTTTTTTTTTTTTTTTTGAAAAACGCAGTTCCTTTTTCGTAAAAAAAACGGATTAAATTTCCGCAAGTGCGAAATATTCTTGTTAATATGACAGAAAATATTCAAAAACTCAATTATATTATATCTTGACAAGACGTTACTGAAACTTATGCGAGAAGTAAAATAATTAGATTAAACTCCTCTTTCTTCTGTGGGAAATAAAGAGTGCCAGAACCGATTTTTCGCGGATAAACATTGGAACCATATCAAGTAAGGATAATAGAAGTACTGCATGAGGATGGAGCTTATTAAATATTCTTCATGAAATGCCAACTTTTGTCTCGTATTTATGAATAGATGAATAATAATTAACTTGTGTGTCGCTTCAGGTTGCTTTCTTTGTCATATGAGAAGGAAGGATATGAAACATTTAAACGCATGTAAATTTTAGGTAAGATTATCTCAATTTTTACTTCCTTATACGTAGGTAAAAAGGAATTTTAAAAAGTACACTGAGAGAAATATTAAACCTTGGACGAATTTTCATCCAGAAGCTCACACTTCTTTGCATTAAAAAAGGTGTTCCTTATAACACCGAAACACGTGTCTGCTGTAATTCGCAATTTTCGTGCATCAAAACGCTGGTAAATTGTTTCATTTAATTTTCAAGCACAAAGGTATTTATTTGTGAATAATGCTTAGTCGAAATTTCCGTTTTAATCAGGCCTAATTAAATTCTGACAATTTTTTGCATGTATGTGCGTGCATATGCACGTGCAAACGTACAATAGCCGGACTCATGGTTTAAAAGGTCTCAGGTTCAATGTCGATCGGTCAATGATTGGCCGGCATTAAACTCGGTAGCAAAAGCAATATTGTTCGCGGATGGCAAAAAGACCATGTTGAAACTGCCGGGGTCACAAAGTCGATCCAACTTCCATTGCAAATAAATACATTTGAGGGAACTGGATCTCGACGTCTGATCTGGATCAAAAGAAAAGAAGCAGAAGGATCTTTAGAGGCCTATCTGGCCGGTTAAAATCAAGTGAAGTTTTCAAGTGAAGCCCCCTGCAGTATCATGTAAGTATATATATATATATATATATATACATATATATACTAGCAAAAATATACGGCGTTGCCTGGGTCAGTAATAATTATGAGAAAAAATCGTTACTTGCTTTTGTATTCTGTTTTAAGTGAAAGAACTTAAAACACATCTTTTTGACGTGATTAAAAATCGAGCATCTTCTTTACTCATAAAACTAAAATAGCAATAAGAATAAAGAACAAAATAGTATTCATTTAGAAACGAAAGCACTATATTAAAGCATATACAAATTTCCAAAACATGAAATTAATCTTCTCATGTTTAAAAAGATTAATCTGTTGATGCTTTTTTTTTTTTAACATGGAGTCTAAAACCTTCTCTGTATGGCTATTGAAGTACGAAGTGTTTAAAAAAATGTAACCGCGCTTGTAATCCCCTTATACTTGCTTTAGTTATTTTGGGAAATTTCAATCATTGTGGGTTCTTGGTGCGATTTTACCGAACTTGCGGGAAACGTTTTGGGATACCTTCGATGATGCTCCCCCCCCCCCTTCTTTCCTTACGTTGTAAAACGATATGATATTAATTTTGTCCCCAGATGCTGAGATACTTTTGGTCGCCATAAAATGGCGCTAAAGAGTTTCATCCGAAATGTTTCCAAAATAAGTAGTAATATTTGGCGATTGTTTGAAATTGTGCAAAAAGGAAAATTAATGGAAGTTTTTGTGGTGTTTATGGATTTGACTAATTTAGTTGCTGGATTATTTAAAACAGTAAAAAAAGTTTTTTGAAGATTCTTTGATTGGCGATATTTTGTTTACATTGTGAAAGCTGAGAAACATTATGACTTAGTCTTCGGCTTCAAAAACAGCGACGTTGAAAAAAACTGCCAATTGCATCAGCTACGGAAATCTTTCTGCAAAAATTTTGGCGATGTTTCTGCTGGTGATTGGATCGTGGATAAGTGTTCAATCAGCATAAATAATAATAAAAACCATTAATTACATTAAAGTTCCATCTAAATGGAAAATGATCAGCCAAATCCATTCATTATTACCCAATCTTGTGTAAAACGTTACTTTAAGATTTAACTTGAGAAAAGCGTTGAACAGTCAGATGAAACGCAAAAATATTCAACAATACAACAATTCCAACTATCAATTGGGAATTGAGATGATACATTAAATAATGAATTGGGTTGATGAAAGCCTTCGAACATGGAACAAAAAAGCTTATAACTCGTTTTTCATACAACTTAGAACTTTCTAGCAGATGCCATCTTCAGCAGAAAAATAAGCGCTTTCGATGGACACATAATTTTAATATGTGCACGTATTTTTTCGAACTCAAATTGGGGCATTTATGCTTAAATTGGGACTTAAATTGGAATAAATGAAATAAAAAAGAAACTATCAATCGGATTTTTTTCGAACTGGTCTATAAACCTTCCCAGTACCAAAAAGAACAAACGGTGAAAGTTTCAGCTAGATCTGCCGGGTAGTTTCTGAGATCTTAGGGAACAAATTTACCAAACTCCATTTTTAATATATACTAGCAAAAAGACCCGGCGTTGCCTGGGTTAGCAATAATTATGAGAAACAATCGTTACTTGCATTCGTTTTCTGTTTTAAGTAAAAGAACTTAAAATACACCTTTTTGACGTGATTTAAAATCTAGCTTCTTCCTTACTCATAAAACTAAAGTAGCAGTAAGTAAAAAGAGCAAAATAGTATTCATTTAGAAACGAAAACACGAAATTTAAGCGTATACAAATTCGAAGAATTTCCGAAATATGAAATTAAACTTCACATGCTTAAAAAGATTTATCAGTTAATACTTATTTTTTTTTACATGGAGTCTTATCTTCTTTGTATGTCTATTGAAGTGTGAACTGTTTAAAAAAAATGTAACCGCGCGCCCGTAATCCCCTTAACCTTGCTTTAGTTACAGTCGAGCTCGCTTATTAGAATATCGGTTAAAAGAATATCCCGCTTATTATAATACATTTTCATTGTACCAAACCAATGTAATGTGTTATTTTGATCCCGGTTAATGGAATATCCTGCTTATTAGAATATTTTTTCGTGGCAAAATGGTTATTCCATTAAGCGAGTTCGACTGTATTTTGGAAAATTTCAATTATTGTGGGTTCTTGGTGCGATTTAAAATGGTACCGAATTTGCGGTAATCGTTTTAGGATATTTTGGAAAATGCTCCCCTTCCTTACTTTGTAAAACGGCATGTTACTAATATTTGTAAAAAAGATATTATCGCCAGATGCTGAGATACTTTTGGTCACCACAAAATGACGCTAAATAATTTCTTCCGAAATATTTCCAAAATAAGTAGTAACATTTGGCGATGGTTTGAATTTGTGCACAAAGTCACATTAATGGAAGTTTTTGTGCTGTTTATGGATTTGCCTAATTTAGTTGCTGGATTATTTTACAGTAAAAAAGTTTTTAAAGATTCTTTGATTGGCGATATTTTGTTTACATTCTGAAAGCTGACAAACATTATTACATAGTCTTTGGCTTCAAAAACCGCGACAGTTGAAAAAAAATGCCAAATGCATCCGCTACTGAAATCTTTCTACATAAATTTTGGCGAGGTTTCTGCTGTTAGATTGGATAATGATTAAGTGTCCAATCAGCACAAATAAATATAAAAAACCCAGTAATTACAATTGAAGTTCCGTTTAAATGGAAAATAATCAGTCAAATCTAGTTATTATTAGCCAATCTTGAGGAAAAAACGTTACTTTAAAATTTGACTTGAGAAAAGCCTCAAACAGTCAGACGATACACAAAAATATTCAACAATTCTAGCTGTGAACTGGGAGTTGAGATGATACACTAAAAAATGAACTGTATTGAGGAAAACCTTCGAACATAGAACAAAAAAGCCCATAACTCGTTTTTCATACAACTTAGAACTTTCTAACAGATGCCATCTTCAGCAGAAAAATAAGCGCTTTCGATGGACACATAATTTTAATATGTGCACATATTTCTTCACCGTCATATTGAGGCATTTTTGCGAAAATTTGGACAAATTAGAATAAAAAAGAAACTATCAGTCGGATTTTTTTCGAACTGGTCTACAAACCTCCCCAGTGCCAAAAAGAACAAACGGTGAAAGTTTCAGCCAAATCTGCCGGGCAGTTTCTGAGATCTTAGGGAACAAATTTACCAAACTCCATTTTTATATATATAGACTAGCAAAAAGACCCGGCGTCGCCTGGGTTAGCAATAATTATGAGAAACAATCGTTACTTGCATTCGTTTTCTGTTTTAAGTAAAAGAACTTAAAACACACCTTTTTGACGTGATTTAAAATCTAGCTTCTTCCTTACTCATAAAACTAAAGTAGCAGTAAGTAAAAAGAGCAAAATAGTATTCATTTAGAAACGAAAACACGAAATTTAAGCGTATACAAATTCGAAGAATTTCCGAAATATGAAATTAAACTTCACATGCTTAAAAAGATTTATCAGTTAATACTTATTTTTTTTTACATGGAGTCTTACCTTCTCTGTATGTCTATTGAAGAACGAACTGTTTAAAAAAAAATGTAGCCGCGCGCCCGTGATCCCCTTAAATTTGCTTTAGTTATTTTGGAAAATTTCAATTATTGTGGGTTCTTGGTGCGATTTAAAATGTTACCGAATTTGAGGGAATCGTTTTGGGATACCTTGGATAATGCTACCCCTCCTTACTTTGTAAAACGGTATGTTACTAATTTTTGTTAAAGAGATATTGTCGCCATATGCTAAGATACTTTTGGTCACCATAAAATGGCGCTAAACAATCTCATCCGAAATGTTTCCAAAATAAGTAGTAAAATTTGAAGATGGTTTGAATTTGTTCACAAAGTCACATTAATTTAAGTTTTTGTGCTGTTTATGGATTTGCCTAATTTAGTTGCTGGATTATTTTACAGTAAAAAACGTTTTTAAAGATTCTTTGATTGACGATATTTTGTTTACATGGTGAAAGCTGATAAACATTACTACGTAGTCTTTGACTTCGAAAACCGCGACAGTTGAAAAAACTGCCAAATGCATCCGCTACTGAAATCTTTTTGCATAAATTTTGGCGAGGTTTCTGCTGTTAGATTGGATAATGATTAAAAAATCCAATCAGCACAAATAATTTTAAAAAATCCCATTAATTACACTAAAGTTAAGTTTAAATGGAAAATAATCAACCAAATCTAGTTATTATTAGCCAATCTTGGGAAAAAAACGTTACTTTAAGATTTGACTTGAGAAAAGCCTCAAACAGTCCAGACGAAACACAAAAACATTCAACAATTCTAGCTGTGAACTGGGAGTTGAGATGATACACTAAAAAATGAACTGTATTGAGGAAAACCTTCGAACATAGAACAAAAAAGCCCATAACTCGTTTTTCATACAACTTAGAACTTTCTAACAGATGCCATCTTCAGCAGAAAAATAAGCGCTTTCGATGGACACATAATTTTAATATGTGCACATATTTCTTCACCGTCATATTGAGGCATTTTTGCGAAAATTTGGACAAATTAGAATAAAAAGGAAACTATCAGTCGGATTTTTTTCGAACTGGTCTACAAACCTCCCCAGTGCCAAAAAGAACAAACGGTGAAAGTTTCAGCCAAATCTGCCGGGCAGTTTCTGAGATCTTAGGGAACAAATTTACCAAACTCCATTTTTATATATATAGACTAGCAAAAAGACCCGGCGTCGCCTGGGTTAGCAATAATTATGAGAAACAATCGTTACTTGCATTCGTTTTCTGTTTTAAGTAAAAGAACTTAAAACACACCTTTTTGACGTGATTTAAAATCTAGCTTCTTCCTTACTCATAAAACTAAAGTAGCAGTAAGTAAAATGAGCAAAATAGTATTCATTTAGAAACGAAAACACGAAATTTAAGCGTATACAAATTCGAAGAATTTCCGAAATATGAAATTAAACTTCACATGCTTAAAAAGATTTATCAGTTAATACTTATTTTTTTTTTTACATGGAGTCTTACCTTCTCTGTATGTCTATTGAAGAACGAACTGTTTAAAAAAAAATGTAGCCGCGCGCCCGTGATCCCCTTAAATTTGCTTTAGTTATTTTGGAAAATTTCAATTATTGTGGGTTCTTGGTGCGATTTAAAATGTTACCGAATTTGAGGGAATCGTTTTGGGATACCTTGGATAATGCTACCCCTCCTTACTTTGTAAAACGGTATGTTACTAATTTTTGTTAAAGAGATATTGTCGCCATATGTTAAGATACTTTTGGTCACCATAAAATGGCGCTAAACAATCTCATCCGAAATGTTTCCAAAATAAGTAGTAAAATTTGAAGATGGTTTGAATTTGTTCACAAAGTCACATTAATTTAAGTTTTTGTGCTGTTTATGGATTTGCCTAATTTAGTTGCTGGATTATTTTACAGTAAAAAACGTTTTTAAAGATTCTTTGATTGACGATATTTTGTTTACATGGTGAAAGCTGATAAACATTACTACGTAGTCTTTGACTTCGAAAACCGCGACAGTTGAAAAAACTGCCAAATGCATCCGCTACTGAAATCTTTCTGCATAAATTTTGGCGAGGTTTCTGCTGTTAGATTGGATAATGATTAAAAAATCCAATCAGCACAAATAATTTTAAAAAATCCCATTAATTACACTAAAGTTAAGTTTAAATGGAAAATAATCAACCAAATCTAGTTATTATTAGTCAATCTTGGGAAAAAAACGTTACTTTAAGATTTGACTTGAGAAAAGCCTCAAACAGTCCAGACGAAACACAAAAACATTCAACAATTCTAACCATGAACTGGGAGTTGAGATGATACACTAAATAATGAATTGGGTTGAGGAAAGCCTTCGAACATGGAACAAAAAAAGCCCATAACTCGTTTTTCATACAACTTAGAACTTTCTAACAGATGCCATCTTCAGCAGAAAAATAAGCGCTTTCGATGGACACATAATTTTAATATGTGCACGTATTTTTTAACCGTCATATTGGGGCATTTATGCCAAAATTTGGACAAATTAGAATAAAAAAGGAACTATCAATCGGATTTTTACCGAACTGGTCTACAAACCTCCTCAGTACCAAAAAGAACAAACGGTGAAAGTTTCAGCCAAATCTGCCGGATAGTTTCTGAGAGCTTAGGGAACAAATTTACCAAAGTCCATTTTTATATATATAGACTAGCAAAAATACCCGGCGTTGCCTGGATCAGTAATAATTAAAAGAAACAATCGTTACTTGCCCTTGTTTTCTGTTTTAAGCGAAAGAATTTAAAACAAACCTTTTTGACGTGATTAAAAATCGAGCTTCTTCCTTACTCATTAAACTAAAATAGCAATAAGTATAAAGAACAAAATATTATTCAATTAGAAACGAAAGCACGACATTTACGCATATACAAATTTGAAGAATTTCCGAAATATGAAATTAAACTTTACATGTTTAAAAAGATTTATCTGTTAGTACTTTTTTTTTAATCTAAAACCTTCTCTGTATGGCTATTGATGTACGAACTGTTTTAAAAAATGTAGCCGCCCGTGTTCCCCTTACACTTGCTTTAGTTATTTTCGGAAATTTCAATTTGTGCGGGCACTTGGAGCGGTTTAAAATCTTACCAAATTTGCGAGAATCATTTTGGGACACTTTCGATAATACTCCCCCTCCCTACTAATTTTTATTATAGAAATATTGTTGCCAGATGCTGAGATACTTTTGGTCAAAAAAAAAAAATGGCGCTAGGCGGTTTCATCCGAAATGTTTCCAAAATAAGTAGTAAAATTTGGCGATTGTTTGAAATCGTGCAAAAAGATAAATTAATGGAAGTTTTTGTGCGTTTTATGGATTTGCCTAATTTAGTTGTTGAATTATTTTACACAGTATTTTTTTTAAAGTATCTTTGATTGGCGATATTTTGTTTATATGGGGAAAGCTGAGAAACATTATTACGTAGTCTTTGGGCTGAAAAACAGCGACAGTGGAAAAAAAACTGCCAAATGCATCAGCTATACTGAAATCTTTCTGAAAACATTCTGGCGATATTTCTGCTGGTTGGTTGGATATAGTGAGTAAGTGTCCAATCAGCATAAATAATAATAATAAACCATTTATTACATAAGTTCCGTTTAAAAGTAAAATGATCAGCCAAATCCATTTATTTCTAGCCAATGTTGGGGAAAAACGTTACTTTAAGATTTGACTTGAGAAAAGCCTCAAAAGGTCAGACGAAACGCAAAAATATTCAACAATGCAACAATTCTTGGGAGTTGAGATGACACACTAAATAATAACTTGGTTGATGAAAGCCTTCGAACAGGGAACAAAAAAGATCATAACTCGTTTTTTATACAACTTAGAAACTTCGAAGAGATGGTATCTTCAGCAGAAAAATCAGCGCTTTCGATGGACATATAATGTTAATATGTGCACGTTTTTTTCCACCCCCAAATTGGGGCATTTATGCGAAAATTGGGACTAAAATTGGAATAAAAAGGGAACTATCAATTGGATTTTTTTCGAACTGGTCTATAAACCTTCCCAGTACCAAAGTGAAAAAACGGTGAAAGTTTCAGCCAAATCTGCCGGGTAGTTTCTGAGATCTTAGGGAACAAATTTACCAAACTCCATTTATATATATATACTAGCAAAAATACCCGGCGTTGCCTGGGTTAGTAATAATTATGAGAAACAATCGTTACTTGCATTTTTTTTTCTGTTTTAAGTGAAAGAATTTAAAACACACCTTTTTGACGTGATTTAAAATCTAGCTTCTTCCTTACTCATAAAACTAAAGTAGAATTAAGTAAAAAGAGCAAAATAATATTCATTTAGAAACGAAAACACGAAATTTAACCATATACAAATTTGAAGAACTTCCGAAATATGAAATTAAACTTCACATGTTTAAAATGATTTATCAGTTAATACTTATTTTTTTTTTTACATGGAGTCTTATCTTATTGTATGTCTATTAAAGTGTGAACTGTTTAAAAAAATGTAGCAGCGCGACCGTAATCCCCTTAACCCTTTTCAATTATTGTGGGTTCCTGGTGCGATTTAAAATGGTACCGAATTTGCGGGAATCGTTTTGGGATATCTTGGATAATGCTCTCCCTCCTTACTTTGTAAAACGGAATGTTACTAATTTTTGTTAAAGAGATATTGTCGCCAGATGCTGAGATACTTTTGGTCACCACAAAATGACGCTAAATAATTTCATCCGAAATGTTTGCAAAATAAGTAGTAACATTTGGCGATGGTTTGAATTTGTGCACAAAGTCACATTAATGGAAGTTTTTGTGCTGTTTATGGATTTTCCTAATTTAGTTGCTGGATTATTATACAGTAAAAAAAGTTTTTAAAGATTCTTTGATTGGCGATATTTTGTGTACATGGTGAAAGCTGACAAACATTATTACGTAGTCTTTGGCTTCAAAAACCGCGACAGTTGAAGAAACTGCCAAATGCATCCGCTACTGAAATCTTTCTGCATAAATTTTGGTGAAGTTTCTGCTGTTAGATTGGATAATGATTAAGTGTCCAATCAGCACAAATAAAAAAAACCATTAATTACACTAAAGTTCCGTTTAAATGGAAAATAATCAGCCAAATCTAGTTGTTATTAGCCAATCTTGGGGACAAAACGTTACTTTGAGATTTGACTTGAGAAAAGCCTCAAACAGTCAGACGAAACACAAAAATATTCAACAATTCTAGCTATGAGCTGAGAGTTGAGATGATACACTAAATAATGAATTGGGTTGAGGAAAGCCTTCGAACATAGAACAAAAAAAGCTCATAACTCTCTTTTCATGCAACTTAGAACTTTCTAACAGATGCCATCTTCAGCAGAAAAATAAGCGCTTTCGATGGACACATAATTTTAATATGTGCACGTGTTTTTTCACCGTCATATTGAGGCATTTATGCGAAAATTGGGACTAAAATTGGAATGAAAAGGGAACTATCAATCGGATTTTTTTCGAACTGGTCCATAAACCTTCCCAGTACCAAACTGAACAAACGGTGAAAGTTTCAGCCAAATCTGCCGGGTAGTTTCTGAGATCTTAGGGAACAAATTTACCAAACTCCATTTTTATATATATAGAATATATATATATATATATATAGATATATATATATAGATATACATATATATATATATATATATATATATATATATATATATATATATATATATATATATATATATATATATATATATATATATATATATATATATATATATATATATATATATATATATTGATTTCAACTAACTTTGCGGCTTATGCGCGAACTAAAAACTGTAAAGGAATGTAAATGTTTTCAAAGAAGTACTGAAAGATCATAAAGAGGAAGCATTTATACGGGATTAGAACAAAAATTTTGAACATTTGAATTTTTATAAAAATATTTGAAAATTGACCGTTTTTTACCTTTTTTTTTCAAACTTTGCTGTCAATGCGCGATCTGAAGATATATTTTTTTTTTTAATAATTTTTCCCGTGTTTAGGATAGCAATACACATTTTTTTTTTTTTTTTTGCTACTAGAAGTTCTTTATCAAAAATTTCCTTTTTTCGGCCCACCGTAATGTACACACATGTATGCTTATGTACTATAAATTTTCATGATCTGCGTGTTTATTGAAGGAAACGAATGCATATATAGGACAAGGAACATATTGGATGAGACTAAACTCTTGGACAAAGCTTTAAGGGGTCTTGGAGGTTAGGGTAAGAAGCAAGAATTATGTAGGAACATTTCGTCCCAAACGCACTGCTGACGCGTTACATGCACACAATGCCAAAAATTGATGGATGCAAAACAAGTCAAATGTTTACTACACAAAAAGACAATTTTATCCAACATTTTAGTTTTTAAGAAAGGTTTAGGGCGGTTGTTGAAATTTACGGCCTGCAGCTGTAATACATGAGTCGCAATGACAAAGCACTAACTATCGTAAAACGAACCATTTTGAAAAACTTTCATCGATCGCTCACTTTTGTTGGGAAACCTCTATATTAGAGCTACTACAGACCGTTACTTTTACAACTACTCTAAACTTTTCTTAAACGCTAAAATGTTGTGTAAAATCTTCTTTTTGTAAAAAATTTGTGACTTGCTTTGCATCCATCAGTTTCTGGCTTTGTGTGCATGTAGCACGTCATCATTACGTTTGTGACCATATGCGTCTTTACGATCTTGATTCTTACCTTCCATTCTTACACCCTTCAAAGTTTTGCCCAACAGTATGGATAAACCTTGTAAATCTGGCAATTAATCAGCACTTCAACCTTGCTTGTCACTGCACAGAGAAAAGCTTTTTGCCATGGAACATAATACATCATTTTGTTGATGCTGCTAGCCTCCAGTTGTAGTACAGTGGAACTTCGATTTTACGTTTCTCAAGGGACTGGGTTAAAGAAACGTAAAATACGGGAAAACGTAAAATTTGGAAAATACATAGCAGCAAAATTGATGACAAGACCTGATGACAAAAACGTTAAATGGGGGGGGGGGACGTAGATTCCGGGGACGTAAAATCAGGGGTTTTCTGTTCTACGGGCTGCTTCCCCCCTCTTTACACGTTGCTGATGCGAACTTGCTACTTTAACCTTATATACATGGCATTTGGTTTAACTTCAAACAAATAAATCAGGGGTCGTTAAATCAGGTGGGATCATTGGGGGGCATTTAGGTGGGGTAGATTGTTGACTGTTATCGTATTTTCGTTGTCACAGCTGATGCATCTTTGAATATGTTTTACCCATTGAGATGGAATAAAAGATGCACACAATGAAGCTTTCAGATCTTGAACCAAGGATCCCAAGTCGCGTGACATACTTGAAAGTAAAGAATTAAAAGAACTTAGGTTTCTTCCTCTCGTTTCAAGTAAAAAGTGTCTCTCATTCATCGAAATTGAACCATGCGACTTGAGATCTTTGCGTCAGCATTTCCTAAGCCAATGACTGGACTTGCTCCCTCCAGTTACTAATTCCTGCTCTAAACTTTCACCTCACAGTTTCCAGGAAACGGTGGTTATTCTTACTTCTAGGAAAAAAAAATCTGTAAAAACGTGTGAAAAAAAAACAGATCATTTGAGCTTTTATGAAAATGGATCGTTATTTTTGGATCCCTGTATTGAAAAGACTAAATGCATTAGTAACACATGAGTAGTTAAATCACTGTCCAATGAAAGATAATTTTCTTTTACATTGCAAAATTTTCAAGTTTCTAAGCTTCTACATTTCCAAGCGATAATAATCCATTTTATGTTTTAAAAAAGGCTTTAGCTATTTTAAAACATAAGCTTTGCTAATAAAAATGTCTAACTCAATTTAAAATTTAAAATTTCATTTTTAAAACTGAGTAGAAAGTTAATATTTGCAAAAGGATTCAAAACTTAAATAAACCATAAATATATTTTTTTTCTAATTGGAATTTATGTAACGATTAACTATTCATGTATACATTATTTTTAATCCTTTTACACTATTTCTTTTACTTTGAAGCAAAATATTAATTTTTAGTTAACTACCTAACCCCTATCACCCGTTCTCTGAATGTATTTTTACAAATTAAAACGTAAAAGAAAAAAGTTTCAAAAGGAGAATTAACAGCGCAATGTTTCAGTGCTATAAAATTCTTTTTCAGTCTAAAGAGCTTTAATATACGTTAAAGAAAGTGTATTTTACGTCCTACTGAAAATAGGAGTTCTATATGAGCAAATATTACGACTTTTAACTCCTCCCTGCTGCAATATTTTTTCTCTTATCCATAACCTTTTTTTTTCCTCAACTCAGGCCCGACGAGAGGCCATGTCGTCTAGGCGAAAACTAGAGGCTTGGGTCTTGGGGGGGGGGGGGCAGCGACACTAACGCAAAAAAGAAGAAAGAAAGGTAGGAAGGGAATAAAAAAGGAAGAAAAAAAGAAGGAAAAAAGCCTCCGAATAAGAGCAAACGTAAAGATTAAGTAAAATTTACTCTTTTGATATTTACTGTTGAGGCATTTAAAATAGAGTAACTTATTTTGTAGTAAACAGTTTTTATTTTTTCATTATTCCCCCCACTTTTTTTTCTTCTTTTTTACCCCTTTTCTTTTCTCGCTTTTCTTTTCTTTTTCTTCTTCTTTTTTGTTGGGATAGGGACGGGAGGGGCCCGGTGACATAACTGACAAGGGGCCCGACTTGGCTCTCTGCTGCCCTGCTCCAGTTTGAATCCTTCAATCAGTATGAGGAAAATCGAGAACATTTTCTTTAAAAACATGATCATTTCTGCATGTTTCAAACTATGACTTAGATTTGTTTCATTTTTTCAATGCACGTTCTATAGGTTATTGTCGAATAGTTTTGCCTCCATAACCTCGCTTTAACCTTGCGCAGCATCATTTTGATCTTTAATGTCAATTCTTTATTAAAGAAAGAAACTTTTATCGCTTCATACTGCGTATTTTGCTCGATATTACGTAGTTTTTTAAATCAATCACATGTATTAATTATACCTAAAATGAAATAAATACTGAAAAAATGCGAGCTAAACGTTAGCACAGAAGAAATTATAACTTATCCTCATATATATAATAGCTACTGATCTAGTAATGCTCCTGACGTCATCAGTAATGAAACTCGCTCCACGGCATAACAATTTGATAATATTTTTTGTAATGTTTAAAATGCATGGAGAGTCTTTATTGTGACAAGGCTGAACAGGATTCGGTAAATTAACTGTTTCACTGGTAAGACTGCATCATTTCAGGGGACTGAAGAAACGAAAAGTGGTCAACAATGAACGCTATCTACTTTAGTTTAAGGTTTTCACTGAAGTTAGGGTTCAAATTTCAACTATCAAAAAATGCAACCTAACAGGTAATTGCTTCATTCAAATGTAGAAACAATTTTCAGCCGTCATACCTTGACGGGCGATTTTCTATAAAGTAATAATTTTCAACCGAAAGAAAAGTTCAGTCCAATTACTGTGGTGCTCTCAAGATTTTTCGGAGCTTCGGAGGTTCGGAGATCGAACCAGCAAACACCAATATCCTTCGCAACTGCCGCATAGATCAATGTTTCTAGTCACAACATTAACACTTACAGTTCCGACATTGTTCGTAGATCTATTTAAAATGTATATACAGTTGGCTATCTGTTTAAAGGACACTGGACGTTCAAAAAGAAGAAATCTTTGTCAAATTTTTATTTTTTGAATTTATTTGAATATGAGGACAATTTTGTGAGTTTTGTTTTATTTATTATAGTATAGAGAATGACTTAAAATAAGTTTCAGTGTTGTGAAATCAAATTAATTACGCATAGAACTTTTCAAAGTTTTGTTTATTATGGTTAAGGTTATTTACATTTTTTTAAATAATTGGTCTTCTAATTGAAAGTTTTTAAGGAAATTTTAAAATTAAGCTTATATTACTGTTTAAAGTATATGGTTAAAATTTCATAAAAATACATCAATAATTAAAAAAGTTTGTTTTCAAGGTCCAGTGTCCCCTTAACGACTTTCAAGGGACCACAAAAAATCGTCCTTAAATAGAAAGCGTCCTTAAATGGAATGTTTTTAACACCATAGTGGACCACCTGGGACCGTGAAAAGGCGTCTTTAAATAGAGAAAGTTGTTAAATAGAACGTCGTTAAACAGAGAGTACTGTATACACTCACTGCTAAAAGTTAAGCACGGAGAGGAAAATGTAAATTTCTGGAAGGCAATCCGAACTGGAGAAGCTGCTATTCAATTCGGAGGTAGATAAAAGTATGCAAATAAGTTAGGTAACAGCCAATAATTGTTTTGTGTCGAGATATATGCAAAAAAGGCAATCGTATAAGAAGGCAGCATTTTGAAGGGTTACAGGAGTTGCTTGTAAGTGCCGACAAAAAGTGTTTAGAACTTTCATACGAGTTGTTTTCAAGACAGACGTGTTTGTATGGCTTCCAGAAGACGAATGGAAAATTTTGAGCGATGGCGCGGTGTCGTCGGATGCACTGAAGCAGGACAATCTATCACAAATGTTGCCCTTTTCTTTGGCGTTCATTACTCCGCTACTTCACGATTATGGAAACAACTTCTAACGAGCCAAACATTTGCCCGAAGACCTATGACCGGTCGCCCAAGGGTTCCGAACCACGTGAAGATCGATATATTGCTGTTGTAGCCAAGCGGAGCCGAAGAAAGATCTCTACACGAGTGACATCTACGGTTGCGGCGGTCATTGGTAAGACGATCCAGTCCACTACTGTGTGCCGAAGTTTATACATGAATGGACTGTATGCCCGGGTACCACAAGTTTGTATTCCTCTCTCACTCTAATCCAGAGGGGCACGATTAAAGTGGTACTGCAACATGTCAGTTGGAATGTGTCTGATTGGGGCAATTTTATGTTCACAGATGAGTCAAGATTTGCTCTGCAACCCGATGTCAAGCGGGTAAGGGTCTGGAGAGAACAAGGCACGCGTAATCGGCCCCAGAACATCACCGAACATCACGCATTCCGAGGTTTAAGAATCATGGTCTGGGCAGGGATTTCGTTGGGGTTTCGCACCGACCTGCACATCTACGGACGGGGTTCTGTGACGGTTATACGTGTCAGGATGAAGTCCTAGACCCCACTGTGAGATTTTACGCGGCAGCAGTGGGTCCTGCTTTCATTTTAATAGACGATATTGCGCGTCCCCATAGAGCTGCCATCGTTGATGACTACCTGTAGAATGAGTGTATCGCGCGTATGCACTGACCGGCGTACTCACCCTACCTTAATCCCATTGAAAATCTTAGGGATGCTCTCGGCCTTGCCCTTAGTACACGTTTTCCTCCCGCTGCCACTCTTACATAGCTGGAAACTGCTCTACAGGAGAAAGGGCGATTAAAAAGCATGTTTACACTCTGTAAACTTTGTATGCAGATGAAGGATGCTCACATACCCTATTTATGTCAGTTTTTGTTGTTTTTTTAAAATTAAACAATATTTTATGAATGATTACGATATGACGTAATCTTATAATTTATGAAAATTTATTGTTGTTTTCATCTCTGTAATCAATTTTTCGTTTTGTTCATTGCATAAACATATTTGCTACTCTCCTGCCGCATTTCATTTCAATTAAAGCAGTACTTATCCATTTTTTCGCATTTTACCTCTCCGTGCTTAACTTTTGGCAGTCAGTGTATATACGTATGTACTCCATATTAAGAAGTACTCTGCCGTGAGCAGGGCAGTAGCTGGAAACTTTTCATTTTTGGCAATTTTGTCATCTATTGTACGTTTGCTTTATTGTACATGCTTGCTTATTTGGTTTCCGCTCAAAAAAAGCATGAAAAAAAATTCAATTTCCAACATTTCCTTATTGTTAGTATTGAATCCAACACGCGTTTCTTCAAATATCTAGAAAACTCATTTCTGCTGATACTGCCATTTACCTGCACACGGCAGCATCAATACTGCCATAGTCGGTGACTTTACCCCATCAGTTTAAAGGGTTTCCACTTTATTTGCTGCGTAATATCAAAAAGTTAAGCCCACTTTGCTCACAGTAAAGTTTTCATATGGGCAAAAACCCTTTTTTTTTTCTTTTCATACCATCTAGTTCAATAGAGCCAAGCCTTTTCAAGAAAAAAAAACCCTTCCGGTATTGAGAATGATGTTTCCAAAATAGAAGAATATAAAAAGCCTTTTGTTTTCATCTGATACAATCGTGTTCAGTATAACGTTCTATCTTATATTTGCTTCTATTTTATGATACTCAAAACACATTCCATAAGTTCAATTTTCTTCTCGTTTTCCCCTCTTCCAACAGCTTAAAATTTTGCATTAAAGTAAAGCGCTTTATTTTCTGAATTTGAATTGATGTTCTTCCTTTTCAAATAGAATAAATAAATATATCGTTTTCATGTATTTTTCAAGGCATTCTTTAAAAAAATACACAAAACCTTTTTCTGCTCCTCTAGCTCTCTTGTGATACTATTATTAAGTGACAAAGGTATGCATTAGTGTAAAGACATTCAATAGTTTTTGTTCGTAGAGCTTTTAGAACTGTTCGACAAAGTTAAGGGGTCACAGTAACTTCAAAACATGTTTTATAATTTAAGTAAACTTTGTTTTTCTTTGAAACCATATTATGCATACTTATTTCGTAATCAATAATTTGTTTTCAAAATTTTAAAACATTGCCAGTTTTCTTTAAAAATTCAAAAAATGTAGAAAAGTTTTATTTTTTTTTAAAAATTCTTATGTTTTTTTATTTTTTTACTTATTTAAAAAATGTTTTTGTTGAACGATCATAATAGTCATCTGTAAAAATCTATGCATTCACTTGTTTACATGTTTTATTAGAAATTTTTCTGTGATTAATTATGTAAAGAACCGTATTTTTTTAAAATTGATTTTAAAGGTATAAAATGCTCTAAAAATTTAAGTAACTTATAAAATTCTTATACAATGCACAGTTCTATTAAATATATTATCCTGATGGCAAAAAGTATTACTTTAAAGTTGTATCTTTAATGGAAAAAAATCCTTAGGGATTCTAATGGCATAAAAATACAAAAAAAAAAAAAAAAAAAAACGATCATTGAGAAAAAGCAATTTTAAGATTTTATTTTGCTTAAGAACACATAGCGAATATGACCTAAAACCAACCATAACTTTTTAAATATTTGAACTAAAGTGATGAAAATTTTTCGCTGTGTTTGGAATAATTTTAGTTTTGAAATAAACATTAAAAAATTTTTTTGATCGTTTGATCATTTTGAGGCACTATAATCCCTTAAAGGAAACAATAATAATATCACTCGTCGAGATTACTTAACCAATTTCAGAAAGAGAATGCTGAAGGGAAAAAATATTATTGATTAGTTAAACAATTGATAGGTAGAGCTTTTTGAACTGTTCGACAAAGTCAAAGGGAACTACAATAATAGCATTTGTCGAGATCACTGAACCAATTTCAGAAAGAGAATACTGCAGAGAAAAAAATAACTATTGATTCGTAGAGCTTTTTTAACTTCGACCAAGTTAAACGGAACTGCAAGAATAACATTTGCTGAAATCACTGAACTAATTTCGGAAAGAGAATACTGAAGAGGAAAACATTAGTTCAACTATTGATCCATAGAGCTTTTTAAACTGTTATACAAAGCTAAAGGGAACTACAATAATAGAGCACTTGTCGGGATCACTGAACCAGTTTCAGAAAAAGAATGCTGAAGAAAAAAAATATATAATTGATTAGTTAAACTTATTTCAGTTTGTACATTAAATATAAAATCCTACCTTCAAAATGTGTCACATTGAAAAATACAAAGAAATTTTAAAGTTTATATGAAATACATATACATTTATCTCAACTATTGAAAAAACCGCCCTATCATACTTGGTTCAGATTCATTATCTTAGATTATTTTTAATGCATCTAATTAATCTTTGTTATGATTTCCAACACAAAAAAGGCACGCTCCTGTTTTTAAAACAGTTTAATTAAATCATGAGGAAAAAACTGTTCTAATTGACAATCACTATGAACTTTATTATTAAATTATTTCAACTTTTCCGTCCCAAAACCCACAGTCCATGACTCATGATTCAAAATGCACATTAATTAAGCTATTTAAGCCCAATTATACATCATTTTTAAAAAAATTAACATCGCATTAAAATGCAAGGAACTTTTCCATTTCAGAATTTTTCTTACTTAAGAAATTAATGACCATTATTTCAAAGTTTCTTTGAAGTTGAAGAAGTGCTATTATCTTTTATTTCACAAAAATGCTATAGATATTACAACAGTTTCGAAAAGGTTGACAGTTCATTAACAAAATGTCGTCAATTATCATTACAAAATAACAGAGACTGAAGAAAAATTAATTTCATTCAATTTTAAATGTTTGCATAAATATGATAAAATGGAGTTCGTTTTTTTATAAAAAGACTTTACGTTACGCAGTACAGTGATTTTGTGTGACTTAATGAAATTAGGCAACATAGCATAGCAGAGAGAAAAATACTGTTATCCATAACACTAGTCAACACCAAAAATGCATCCGGCTCAAAAACAGCTATTTCTGAAGTATTTTGCCTCGCTAAACACGAAAATCGCCATAAAAAGTTGAGATTAGCTCTATTTTTCAAAATACTATAAAATATTCCGAAACGTTACTGAGTATTTCCGTGTAACGTTTCGGGATTTTAATGGTTTTTATCCACATCCTGGAAAAATCAAGTATCCTTGTTAAAAAGTTTCCCGAATTGCTACAAGTCGCATGAATGTAGACTTCTTTCTGTTGTGAAAAATAATTTTAGTTCCCAGTTGTTGTGACGTAAGTGTCCGAGTTCCGCGTATTGATTAGATAATTCCGAGGTAGCACAAGAAACACGTTTATTACTAACATTTAGCACACATAAGAAACAATTAACTTTGAGTAAATACTACAATTTGATAACAATTCGATAGCGCTCCTATGCAGCACAGCATAGATTCGATGGTTGATGGAGTGAATCCATTGTTAGATTGATTGCATGAGTCGGTGCCCAGTTCGATGTGTTGCCACTCACTTGTAGCGTTCGTAGAAATACAACAATTCTCCCCCACTTAAAAAAAAAACGCACACACACATGCTAAAAGAAGGAAAAAAAATACATGGCAACGGACAAAAATAAATCTAATATAGTACATAGTCCTCTAAATATTTTGGCGACCGCTTCGTTCTGCTGGATCTCCTGGGTATGGTAGTGGGAACTTGAGGCCTTACCTGATGTTCTGTTTCAGTATGAGGCGAGAAAATTTGAAAGTGCTCGGGATTATAATCTTCCATAGATAATGATGATCTTGATACCGTTCGATTCGATGTTTGTTCATCTCTTTTCGGAACTCCCGATTTTTGTAGTTGATTTATGTGACGTTTTATTTCCCTACCCTCATCTAATTTCACAATATAATGGAGATGGCCAAGTTTTCTCTTTAAAGTTCCCAGTTTCCATGTAACTTTTGTTGTTTAAAAAGAATTTTGCACGCACTCTCTCCCTCACTTGAATGCTTCGAGTATGAGGCCTGATGTCTTGGGAAGATTTTACTTCTCGATTTGTAAATATGGCATCAAGCTTGATACGGATTTTGCGATGCAGATACATTTCCGCAAGTGACAATCCGTTAGCTAATGGAGTTGCTTAGTATCGGAAAAGAATCTTTTGAATTTTTAAGTTGATTGGTAGATTTTCAGATGTCATAGTTTTCAGACGATCTTTCAATGTTTGAACATTTCGTTCAGCAAGTCCGTTGGTTGCCGGATGGCCTGGTGCACTGAATTTTTGTCTTATTCCATTCGTGGCGCAGAAAGATTTAAATAAATCATTTTTAAAAATTGATTGATTATCGGAAACCATAACCAAGGGGTATCCGTGAATAGAAAACATTTCATTTAAGAGTTTCATAGTAACTTCTGTACTTGGTGAATTTTTGAGTACTTTGATTTCTGCCCAACGTGATTTAGCATCTATCACAAGCAAGAAGTGGAATCCTTGAAATGGTCCTGCGTAATCGATGTGAATTCGATCCCAATTTTCACTAGGTGTGTCCCAATGATGTGTCGGTGCTTTTGCTGGACCATGTTTAAATGCGGAACACTCTTGACAAGATTTAACCAGTTTCTCAATGTCTTTATCGATGTTTTTCCATATGCAGTAGCGGCGAGCTAATTGTTTCATTTTAGTAATTCCAATGTAAGTTGAATGCAGTTCTTTCAATACTTCGGGTTGAAGGCTTTTAGGAATAACTACTCGATTGCTCTTAAACAAGATGCCGCTATCTAAAATATAATCACTTTCAAGAGAATTTTTCTGAAGGTCCAGCTTGATTTTTGATAGATCTGGGTCTTTGTTTGTTTCTTTGATAATTGAGTCCGCAGTTAGGACTTCATTTGATATTTCAAACACATTTGCCGCACATATTTGATGAACTTCTTCATTGAAGCACATGTCAGTTGATGTATATGTTTGCTTGATAGGTGCTCTTGACAAGCAATCTGCATTTTGATTTTGAAACCCTTTCTTAAATTTTACTGTATAGTCAAATCCGGATAAAAAGGAAGCATAACGCAAAAGACGAGCGGAAGTCATTTTGGGTAAACTTGTTTTTCTGTGAAAGATTCTTGATAAAGCTTGGTTATCAGTTACCAAATCAAATTGTCGACCATATAAGTAATCAAAGAAGTGATCGACTCCAAAAATGATAGCTAAGGCTTCACGATCGAGTTGAGAGTAGTTTTTCTCCGCATCTGTTAATGAACGGGAAGCAAAAGCGATTGGCTTCTCTTCATCATCAACTACGTGAGACAATATTGCAGCAATTCCAACTGGACTAGCATCTGTCGCCAGCATGACAGGTAAATCGGGATCAAAAGGTGCAAGCACTCTATCACTTGATATTTCATTTTTGAGATTGATAAAAGCTTTCTGACACTCTGCAGTCCATAGGAACTTCTGATGTTTACGAAGCAGCTTGCGTAAAGGATAAGTAATAGTAGACACATTTGGTAGAAATCGAGAATAGTACGTGACCATGCCCAAAAATCGACGCAGTTCTTGGATATTCTTGGGTGTAGGCATTTGTTGTATAGCTTCGATTTTCGATGGTGATTTCGATATTTTATTATTCTCAATTACATGTCCCAAATATTCGATTCGAGTTTGGAAAAATGTACATTTCTTGCTGTTTAAGTGCAAGTCATATTCACGCAATCTTTCTAAGCAAGCAATAAGATTTTCAGTGCATTCGGCTTTGTTTTTGCCATGCACCATGATATCATCAAAATATGCTATTGTCTTTGATAGTCCATGCAGAATTTGGTCAATTATACGGTTAAATTCTGCTGGTGCGGTTTTTATCCCGAAGCTAAGTCGATTCATTCGATATGTCCCTCGATGAGTTGAAATAGTCTGAATTTGACTACTTTCTTCATCAGTCTTTAAATGAAGGTAAGCTTTATATAGATCTAATTTGCAAAAATATTTTGAGTCTTTCAAGCTGTTTAGAACACTGTCAATCTTCTTTATCGGGTAATGAGAGTTCACAAGTACATCGTTCACCCCTACCTTGTAATCAACACAAAGTCTCACTGTACCATCACCTTTAGGAATTACAACTAACGGTGATCCCCAGTCACTAGTTGTTATTTTAGTAATTATTCCTGTTGATTCAAGTTCATTTAATTCCTTCTCAACCTTTTCTCGTAAAGCGTAAGGCACGTTTCGTTCAGGAATGTAAACTGGTTTAGCTCCTTCGCGTAGTTTCAGTCTGATAATAAAGTTAGGTACGCAGCCGATCTTCTGTTCGAATATTTCTGGAAACATCTTTTTAATATCTGAAACATCTTTAATTGCAGATATTTTTCCCTCGTTTTTAGTCATTTGATTTTCATCGATATCATTTAGGTTTAAATTTAGATGTCGAACCCATACTCTACCTAGAAGAGGTTCATAGCCATCAGGAACAACGTAAAGATCCTCATTACAAACACAATCTTTATATTCGACCTTCACTCGAACTTTACCCAAAGGCAAAAATACATTTTCGGTGTCTGACCTAAATTCAATATTCGTTGGTTCTAATCGTTTTCTTATATTTAATTTCTTGAATTCGGTTTCCGGTAAGAGGGTGTATCCGGCTCCAGTATCAACTTCAAACTCTTGAATGTGGTTTTCAATTTTGACTGATGCAAAATATTTCTTTGCATCTGCGGCAGTACCTGAGATTTGACTATCAAAAATGTCTACAACTGTGTTTACAGATATATTACCATGAGCCTTAATTTGATGCGTAGATACTGTAGTGTTATTTTTAATTTGGGAATTAAGCAGAGTTTTGATACATACCTTTTGTACGTGTCCACTTAATTTACAAGAACTGCACTTTAAATTAACTGGGTTAACTCGACAGTCTTTTGATAAATGATTATTTCGCCCACAACGGAGGCAAACATTATTAATTCCCAATTTTTCATAGTCGATATTTCTTCGTTTAAATTTACAAATTTGACTTTTCCCAACTTCATTTTTATTCATGCTTTGATTGTTCTTAATTGGAGGTTTCATGCTTCTTGAATTTTGCTGCGTTTTAGAAACCTTATTTATATCCTCAGAATCAGAAAAGTTGATATTTCGAGACATTGGTTTTGACAGCTCACGACTTTGGATCTTTGAAGCTTCAAGCGCGATAGCTTTAGCAATAATATCATCAAATTCAGTCAATCCAGATTGAAGAATTTGTTCTTTAATCCAACTGTCTTTAATTCCTCGAATAAATTGGGCTCGAAGAAAAATATCTGTTGCCGATACTTCTTTTCCGCATTCACAAGTAGCCTGGAACTCACAGTCAGCAATATCCCGGCGTAAATCTGCAATATATTCAGAAATAGAGCTATCTTCCTTTTGATAAGTCGATAAAAAATAATGCTGTGACACTAATGGGCTCTTCTTTGGTGCTAAATGGCTTTCTAAGACCTTGAGAAGCTCTTCATATTCAAGGTCATTCGGAGTCCTCGGTGCGATTAAAGAAACAAGAATATTGTAACTAGATGCTCCAATTGAATTAAATAGCATTTGAGCACATTTCTGTTTATCTTCAAATAAATTTTTCATCATTAAATAGTTTTCAAAACGTTGCTTGTAATATTTGAACTGTTCTTTCTTTTGATCTAAGTTCTCAAATGGTGGAACATGAGAAATGTTTATAACAGGAGCTGTAGTTGCATTAGTTTCCAATGGCGGATTTGAAACTGAAGTTAGCTGCTGAATTAATAGTTGTTGATTCTTATTCATAGTTTCTATGAGCAGTTGCAGCTATTCAGGATCCATAATATTTAACTTTTAAACACAACTTGAATATTTGATGATTTAACAATGCTATTTAAATTCGAAAAAGTTCTTTACCATATTTGTGCCATTTTGCTCTCGTCGCCAAACTTATTGTTCTGACGTAAGTGTCCGAGTTCCGCGTATTGATTAGATAATTCCGAGGTAGCACAAGAAACACGTTTATTACTAACATTTAGCACACATAAGAAACAATTAACTTTGAATAAATACTACAATTCGATAACAATTCGATAGAGCTCCTATGCAGCACAGCATAGATTCGATGGTTGATGGAGTGAATCCATTGTTAGATTGATTGCATGAGTCGGTGCCCAGTTCGATGTGTTGCCACTCACTTGTAGCGTTCGTAGAAATACAACACCAGTTTAAAGATTAACTGAGCGTATTTATAACGTGTATCGGCATCACTTCGATTGCGGCCAATCCAGAATGATAAGGCTTCCAGCGGGCGCAAATAAGTCTAAGGATTACGCATCTTTGCAAGAATTGCAGGCGAGTAAAATTCTTGAAACTTACTTGCAATTCTGGCTTGTCTGTGATCATGTTTGCAATACTGCTTTAGCAACTTTATTGATAATTCAGAAAGGTGCCAAGCTATTATATTAAACCTACCTAAGTTTACTCTAAAGTTAAAGAGACACGACTGACTTTAAATGGGAATATCGGAATATTTCAGGAAGGTTACTGAATTTTAGCAGAAAACGTTCCTGGTTTTAGTAAGATATGTTACAGGAAGAAATTGTGCACATCAGCTGCTTGTTACTTTCCAGGAACGTTTCTGAATTGTTTTTACAGTGTACAGAGCCAACAAGGATCGTGAATTCTCGCTAATATTCTTTTTTCCTGGCAGACAGAAACACCCCACATGGGACTGAATGTCTTCTAAACTTCGACCCTTGGTAGGGATAGAAAATCTCCCTACATAAAATCGAAATAGACTTTAAAAAGTTCAAATTCTGGGAAGAGAAAGGCCCAAAATCAGCCCCCAGCAGAGCCACCCATGTTGTTTCCACTCATGCTCATTCTGCTGGGTATAATGAAGAACTTCGTGAAAGCTGAGAACAAAGATGATTTTCTAGTACCTTAGAGGGAAATTTCCAAGATATATGAAAGCTAAGATGAAGGAAGAATGTTCAACGGCCCTTCAACTACGCGCAATTATAAAAATCACTTGATTCGCAAAAGAAGAAAAAAACACTCAGGAAGCCTTTAAGGGTTATATTGCAAGTATTTCTAAGTATCAGAGAAGAAGAGAACTAAAAACATTTGGTCAAACAGTCCCTGCAGAAGTTCTGTGACCATTGATGAATAATGTGTTTCTGAAACTCTATTTTGTTCACTTTTTTCAGAGTATTTTGCTTAAAAACTAAAGCTATGAACAGTGAGCATGAGGAAAGTTTTCATCAAGATATTTTTACAATGGAACTCGGGTATCAGGGTCATTGGGCTGAGTTAATGCTCCCCAAATGCCACTGAACTACTACAAGAGATGGTCCTTCTTTGACATACAAAAAGCAATCGAAAATGAAGCGTTTGCAGCAATAAGCCAAAATTAACCACAGCTTTCCGAAAAGTAAGTGTTGTTTAATAAAACAGGATCAATTTAATGACATTTATTGCATAGGATTTTGTTCTTCCTTTTTAATATTACCTTTAAATCAATGTGTGGTTTAGTGTATTTAGTGTGGTTTATGTGTGGTTTAGGTATCTTTCTCCAGGGGGCTTTTATGTGTCTTGAAAAAATTTAAAAAATATCCATTACCATATTCGTTTTTCTCGACCCAAAATTAATAGGAATTGACTATTTGAAACCAGGATGAAGACAAAAGGTTATTTTTTGTTGACTAGTGTAATGAAATAAGTATTAAAAAGCGTAATTAATTTGCCTACTATGATTGTGGTAACATTCAGTCGTTTTATTTGTACTTTTTCGCTCTACAAATTTACTTTGTATAGTTCTAGTGGTATTGAAATTCGAAAAATAGCACGTATGAAAACTTATTGATTTAAAGATCAGCATAAATATTGAGCATTTTGAAATTTTTGCTGTTACAAAACTGATTCTTGTAGTCAATTTAGAAAAATGTTTTAAACAAGACGTATTAATCGAAATTACGATTTTCATAAACTAAATATATGGAACATACAATCAAATTACATATGCAATGAATGTGTCTGAACTACAAATTGAGAACAAAATTTATAACACAGTAAACTTCGCTGAATCTGATCGCTGTTAATGTTACTAATCGCTTAGTGTGTTATCAAAATTACATTTTCCCGATTTTCTCTATTTGTATCGATTGCATATTAAAATTATCGATCTATGTGAGTCGTTTAAAGTTATCAGTTTTCACATTTGGAATTGGATTTGAAACGATCAAAAACTGCTTCACCTATATTCAATATTTCACAAAAAATAAACCAAGAAGCTAAAAAAAAGATAGAAAACCCTTCAAGGGTAACATCTCAAGAGTTTCAAATATAGATGGATGAAAACATCCACGTAGCTTTCACATCGAAATAGTCAGAAGTTTGCGAGATTGTTATACGAAAACAGATGGGAGTGGAGATGAGGAGTCAGATGAAGAATACCTCTATGTTATTCAAAATCCTAAAAAAAATTCTAGAAAGTGAAATGCATTGAAAATGAAATGTGAAGTACACACCGTTCCAAAGAATTTTAACAACATTGATTATGTGCAATTTATGAATGAACTTCGGGAAAATAGGGGGCACTCAATAATTGAGGATATTTTAAAGAACGGATGATTTTTATGTTTAAGTGGAAAGATGCAAAACAAGATTTTTTTTTTTTTTTGAAAAATCACGAAATGCTTATTGTTTTCATTTGACCTTTGAATGACGTCTATGTACTTTGATTTTTGGAACTGGGCATCTGCTTGCACCACCGTCGACCGGTCCCTGCAGGTGCTGCTCCTCTGGTGCTGGTTCGTTACCAGCAGCACTCTTCACTTGAATCCGCTTCACCTGGGCGACTGCGTCCATATCCTACACACACACACACACTCCACACACACAAACACACACACACACATACACGCCTGCACACTCACGTTTGAACTCATACACACGCCTGCGCGCAAACACACACACACACACACACATACACGCCTGTACACACACGCCTGCTCACACACAGGCCTGAACACACACACACACGTGATTGTGAAAAACATAATTCAAATTCAAGATGTCAAAATTTCAAATTTCATTTTTAAACACATTATGTGTGGCTTAAATTGGTAAGTTTATGCAATTTCTGAACTATTACATTGTTATTAATCGGGTATTGCTATCAAAAGAATTCAAAGGGAGGCATTAAGCAGAGACTACTGAATAATAAGCAGTAGTAAAACCAATATCTTTGTAAATTTATGCATGAAATGTATGCGTTTAAAGCACCGGTATAGTAAAAAGTCAGTAATCCAACGTTATTAAGCACAAAACTTGCAAATGATTGCAGACACGTGTTTCGGTGTTATAAGGAACACCTTTTTCAATGCAAAGAAGTGTGAGCTTTTGGATGAAAAGTCATAATGCAGGGCTGCCCACATAAGGGAGTGATGGCGCAGACTACACCATTAAAGTTCTTAGTGGGTATAACGGGTAGTTTTCTCTTTTTTGTAGGGCTTCCGATTTGGGGGGGGGGGGGTGTCTTAGTGGTATTTAATCAAAGAACCGTTGTTCTTGAAGAGGGGGGGGGTATTGGCACCCCTGCTTGACGAGTAAAAAAGGTTATCAACGCTAAGAAGTTGCATTAGTAACAAAACTATTCGTAAAACATAGGAAAAAGTTCCAAATGTAGGTATAAATACTAATGGCTTGTATTCACGGTACTGTTTTGAGATTCCTTATTGCCTAATACTTCAAAATTTCCCCATTAAATATTGCCTTGAGCTGTTTCCTTTACTGTGAATATGCTACCCCTTTTCCTTGAAGCTACCCGTTATGGCTTTCTATGCAATTTCGACTCCGCTAAAAGTGTTGTGCTGCATCGTATTGCATGTTACTGACCGACCAAGTTTACCATAGAAAAATGAAAAATAGCGTTAAGATTTTGATTAGAGTGTTTCATTGATTTCGATGTGTTTGTGCGTTATCTGCTTCGAATTAGAAAAACTAGCATCCTCGCAAATAGATGCGTTCGTTACATAGCAAAAAACCCGGATGTTTGCATTTCCTTCTCCTTTGTTGACGTTTAGTACACTTTATAGTAAATAATATAGGTAATTTTAATTTATTCAATATCCTTCCCTTATTCAATTTTTTCAAGTTTTTTTCCCCCGAAAACTAAAAAGAAAGTTCTGCTTTTTTTTTCTATTTTATCAGCTGGATCTAGCCGCAACTTAATTGTTTAAAAACATACAAACTTTACGAAAATTTTAAGTACTGAAAAAGACGTTTCGTAAAATATTCTGTGAAAAAGAATTATACACTCAAAAATGTATTCAAACGAAAAGCGCAGCAACGAAAGTGTGTTATTTTCTTTCGTACTTGTAAAAGAAATGTTTTAGTCCTTCGCCAATTTTGCACTTCCCTTAATTAAAAGAAGTACAAAATAATGTAACAATCAAAAGTTCAAAAATGTTTCTCAAAAAAAGGTTTCACGAATAAAAATAAAAAAGAAGAATGAATAATTTTCAACATATGTAAATTAAATCGTATTTTTTCATTTATATGGGAACTAATGGGAAAACCGAAAAAAAAAAAAAAAACTTTTTTGTCCTGTAAAAATTAAAAGTACGTTTGCAAAGATTAAGAAGGTTCCGGGAATAATTATTACATTCCTCCTCCACTCCTTTTTTTTTTTTTTTTCTTCGCTTTTAGAATTCTGAATCCGAAGAATTATTTTTTGTTTCCTTTTGAGGTAGTTTTAAATTTTTTACTCCTGCTAATTTTATTCAGAATTGCAAATATGGAACGTAAAATCTTTGCCCACATAATGTTATGTATGAAGTTTAGGAACCCTTTTGCGTTTACAATGGCTTTTATCTACCTTAATTAATCCTTAATTCTAATAAAAACGAAACACATTTTTCGGTTGCGGATTTTAAATAAAAACCGTAATAATATGAAATGTCACAAAAGAGTAGTTTTTTTCTTTCATACATTAAATTATGAGATTATGATTCAATTATTCTCGACTTCTGGTTTCTTACAAAATCATCATTTTTTCCCCCAAGTTTTATATATTCCTATGGTTAATTTAAATACCAGTAGAATTTAACGTCTGTCAAGTCTATTTGAGTGTTGCATTTTATTTAGCGTTAATTATATTTATAATTGCTTCTTATTCTGAAAAAATATAGGGACATGAGCTAATAAGTGAAAAAGATTTTTAAAATAATCTTTGCGAGAAAAAATGTTTCACGCTTAGGTAATATTGTTGGCAGCTTTACCAAGGGGACTCTCCCCCCTCTTAAAAGCAATGACGTTCCTTTTCAATTACTACGGAGACCCTCTGAAGTACGAGACTCCCCCTCCCCCTAAAAAATCCCAAGAAACAATCTCACTACAAATTTCAATGGTGCAGTCTGTGACATTTTTGGGAATCCTTATATCGTTAATAGGATTTAGCAAAACATTTTCCTCTGTTTGACAAAATTTTGATTCCTTCTGTCGAGTTTTTTGTTCCTGTTTTCTTCAATTAACTGAAACTAAGAATTTTTCCATTTGTGCTTAGAGGTGATGTCATTTAAAAATTCTGTTATCCACTAATGTACAAACTTTTTTACCCGGAGAGCCACATTTCGTATTAAGATGAATCTCACGGCCAGAACACATCTTCTTTATCTTCTTTCCTAATAATAAAGATAAAAGTCCTTCTGTCTGTCCGGATCTTTGTCAGGATCTCTGTGACGCGCATAGCGCTTAGACCGTTCCGCCGATTTTCATGAAATTTGGCACAAAGTTAGTTTGTAGCATGGGGTGTGCACCTCGAAGCGATTTTTCGAAAATTCGATGTGATTATTTTTCTATTTCAGTTTTAAGAACAAAATTCTCATAAGATAGACGAGTAAATTACGAAATTATCATTACGTGGAACCGTAACATGGGCACAAGCCAATTGGCGAGAAAATTCACCATACATTATTTGTAAATATACAGGCGAACCAAAAGATCTATTAATTTTCTATTGCGGGCAAAGCCGTGTGGGTACCACTAGTTACTAATAATAAAGATGAAAGTCTCTCTGCCTGGAGGATGTCTGGATCTCTTTGACGCGCATAGCGCCTAGAACGTGCGGCCAATTTTCATGAAATTTGGCACAAAGTTAGTTTGTAGCATGGGGGTGTGCACTTCGAAGCGATTTTTCGAAAATTCAATTTTGTTCTTTTACTATCCCAATTTTAAGAACATTTTCCCGAACAAAATCATCACAAGATGGACGAGTAAATTACCAAATTATCAAACCGTGAAACCGTAACATGGGCAAGTCAATTGGTCAGAAATTCACTACACATTTTTTGTAAATATACAGCCGAACCAAAAGACCTTTTAATTTTCTACTACGGGCAAAGCCGTGCGGGTACCACTAGTATAAAAATGAAATATTCTTGATTTTTCTTTAGATAGCGTTATGAATCTAATTTCTGACTATTTGGACCCAAAATTGCAATTGCCGAAGGAAAAGAATTGGTTGTTTTGGAAGGCTACAGAAGATACATAAAATACACCGCCAGCTCAGTAATTCATCCGAGGACTGCAGTTTCGTGCTTATTAGCACTCATCAGCCCGGAATAGGAAGTGACTGAGCTGGAGGTGGAAAACTTCTTAAGGGAGCCAAGATAGTCAAACAAACTGGTAGCTAATGTAAAATTAGCCCTGACCAGACGAGTGACCGAAACAATAGTTCGGTTCAGCTCGAAGATTGAAGGCAAAGCATGGTACTTTCAGTTAATTACCGCCATTAGGGTGGAGAGAAAAAAATGAATTTGATGTAAAGCCTATATGCGGATAAGTTGCCTTTTATCAAGTCTATTTATCATACAAAATTTCAGCTAAATCAAATAATATCTTTAGCTGCCCATTTGTCTTTGAATTTTAAGTAATTTGCCTGATTTTTCACCAAACTAGCCAAAATGGAATGATAAAATATAATTACCTCTCATTTGAAACTTTGGGTGTTTGAAATGAAACGCTTGATAAATAAATAAATAAAATATAGTTGGCGAATATTAAATTTAGTATATATTAAATATTAAAGTATAGAACTTGGCGATTGCGAAATTGCTTTCAAACGCGCGCTAATCGAACATGCTCTATCAGCGCACTTTATTACTTCAAATATAAATAAAAACGCTGCTTTTGCATATAAACAACTTGAAAGGAAAACAGGAAAAACGCAATTTATAAGTCAAGATTTTTTTTTAGCATCTTAAATGAGATCAGCGTCAATGTCTATAAAAGCAACTGAATTCCAGTTAATTAAAAACAAATAGTTATCTGCATTGAAATTTATTGTAGAAATCTTGAATTCTTAAACACACACACACATATATATATATATATATATATATATATATATATTCACGTTTTATATTGTTGGTCAGCATTGGCAATAGACTGTTTTCTTGGTGAGACAATACGTTATTTTATTATACTGTAAATTGTAAAAGTATTCACTTTCAATCCGACGTGATGATTTAGATTTAATATTATACTCTAACAACATATTCTGTGGAAACTTTCACGTTCTTTGATGGGTATTTTCTCGGAACCGTAAAGTTCTATTTGTTGTCGTTAACCATCTACAATTACTGTATTCTTTCTTAACAAGCAGAATGAAATATTTTCCTTTGAAATTTCATTCCACATTTTGCAAATATACCATTGATCTGTACTAAGTTCCTCAGGGGCAACCTCTGCCAAAGATACATCTACTTTTTAAAAGTTTACTACAGCCATATCTTCAAAGCACTCTAGTTTTTTCCCAATTTCTAAACATGGTTTTGGCCCAGCGGTTATTTCCATTCAAATGTTGGAGAAAATTGTAATTATCTTATGCTACATTTGGAAGTTTAATTCTCATTTACGATGCTTAAGAAAAACCTTGTCTTATCATTGTGTTTTTCTACTTTCAATCTGTATGTATGTAAAAACAGCGTCTTCATTTACATTTGAAGTAATAATTTTAATGGTTTGAAATAATTCAAACTAGTTTAACTACTTTAAAGGAGAGAGACATCCAACTAGAACAAAGAACGCAGTTGATACCAGTGAACGGAATAAGAAAGTGCGCTGGTAGAGTATGTGCGATTAGCGCGTTTAATACATGTTTGAAAGCAGTTTCACAATGATCCAGGTAATTCAACTATGTATTAAGTTTTTATTTATCAAGCGCTTCATTTCAAAAACTCAAAGTTTCAAATGAGAGGTAATTATATTTTATCATTCCATTTTGGTCAGTTTGATGAAAAATCAGGCTAATTACTTAAAATTCAAAATCAAATTTGAAGCTAAAGATATTATTTGATTAGCTGAAGTTTTGTATGATAAATAGGCTTGGTAAGAGGCACCTTTTCCGCATATAGGCTTTGCATATTTCTCAGTTTAATTTTTTTCACTCCACCCTATTGGGCATCACTGCTGTTATCTAACTCTCGCCTATATGTACCAAAAAGGATTTGTGGTTCTTCACTAAAAACTAAATTTTCTTTGTAAACATGACCAATCATTTTAATAACATTCTATACCCAGAGAGTTTTGAAATTTTTTGAAAGTGGAATATTTAAGTCATACTTGGAACGCAAATGATATGTTATTGATTCGTAGCACTAATATTGTACTATACACTTGTTTCCTAGACAGAAAATTACTAATATTTCTCCAAATTCTCCACCAGACCCTTGAAACAAAATCAAACGTTTTTAGGGAAATTCCTTTCCCTAAAATTTCTGTTATTCCTGTATAAATATACGAATCATTTTACACTAAACTACTGGAGTAAAAGAGCCATTGGCTTATGACTTCTTCCAGTTATTTCTGTGAAAGTGTTGTAGTTGTTAAGCAATTGGAGTAAAGTGACTTGTCATTTGATTACTTCAAAAGAATTTGTCGATTTAACCTCGTAGAAATACACATGTCATTTTCCACTTAACCATTGAAACAAAATGGTGATTGCGTCATGTAATACAGGGATTTTCAGAAAAAACTCCTTTACTTTGAAATAATATAACAGCAAAACAGTGAGAGATAGAATGGTGAAAAAAAGTTGCATGTTGGTCAGACATTTGGAGTTTTTTGTCCCCGGTTTCCAGAAATAGTTAAGATTTACAACAAAAGAGTTCGTTGTAGTCACAAATATCTTTTAAATAGTTATGAAAATTTGCTTGATTAACAGATGTCAAACCTCGATGCAGTGGGCTCGATATGGCCATCTTTTGCTGCAGTAGCCCAATGCAATCGAAGGGTGAAGTTCGAAGTCGCACGCTTCAATGTTTGAGGCATAAGAATCCCCTCCCACTTCACATGTAAGACTCAATCTGAAATATGCAGCAGTAATTTGGGCACATTCATCTGCGTCTACACTCGTGGAACTTGATAAGACCAGGGCAGCCAATTTACTCATTGAGGCTGTCTCTTTTGCAAATAACATTGTCGTGTAGATCCCCCAAGGTGAGGGGGGAATTAATTGGAAAGGCAACCGTATCGTATAGTGGGTGCATTGAACCCAAGCCGGAGTCTTGCGACCACGACAATCGCAAGAACCCCTTGACCAATGAAGCGAAACTCGTAAGTGTGAGAATAATATGGCGGGGACAATCAGACTTAAATGACATCATCATACTGGTCAAGCACTTTTAAAGATAACTAAAGTTGGCACTTTTAATTACGTAATTACAGAAATAAATTGGAAGTGTCTCACCCATCATGTGATCTCGCTTTGCAGGCCCGCTGTAATCCAAACATGAAAAGTCCACACAATGTTTAGAATGGTAATTAAGGAAGTTTATAAGAACAACACTGAAGGGCGTCACAAATATTGGCACACAAGCCGTGCGTTGCCCGGTCGGCAGCACTGGGGCGAAACATCATCCGCACGGAATAATAATACATTATCAATTCCAATTTAGGCCATCATAATATGCGATAGGGAACTAACATCCAAAACATCAAGCACCCACATGCAGGCAGGTTGGGGACATAATGAGCATCCCCGGCTCAAAATCGGGAAGTTTGGCCAGACATAGCGGGAAACGGCACATCCGCTAAAAAAAACAAACAAGCCCCGCGCACGTCAACACAGCACGGAGGAAAATTATGAACTCCCGAAATATGCGAGCAACTTACGTGGCAAGCGAAAAAGTCCGTTACACCGATAACAAAACGGGTGATCGAAATGCACAAATCAAAACTCTTAAACAAAGCATTACCATATTCGGCAGCCTATGATCGCGGGGAAAAAGACACTGGCGCCACACACGAAATAACCGTCTGTTCTGACGTCATCACTTTTCTAAAATCACAGACCGGGATAGATCAAAAGTTCGCTCTGAGGAAATCTGCGCGAAATCGAAACAAACGAAAAAATAAGGGAATCCAATGCGGATTACACCACATTTCCCCCCTTCGACAAAGTTTTGAAAAAAAAAAATTGGTCAAACAGGAGAAGAAAAAAAATTGTCAGGTACAATTAGTACAAATAGTCCCAGGCACACAGCAGATGCTGTAAAGTAGCCTTTCACAACAGGTGTAATCACAAAAAAAAATGTTCAATAGGTTGTCAGAAAAAAAAAAAAAATTGTGCATCGAAATTCTACTCACGCCACGTAATTTTCAAAATGCTCCAAGAAGGCACAACACAGGGCAACTATTATGTACAAAGGCTCCAATTTGCAAACAAACAAAAAAAAATTAAATTGGCACGTGCTGCTCAAAATTTTAACACTTCCGATTGAGCCTCAAAAACTTCCCAAAAGAGCATCAACAAAAAAAACTATTTTTTTTTTTTTTAAATTGCCCAAATTTTCAAAATCAACTATATACAATGGCATCAAGCATGGCCAACAATTCAAATTTTCAAATGCCAAAACAAAAGAGAGCGAAGTGGGCAAAAATTTTCAAAAAAAAAAATCTCTCTTTCAAAGGTTTCTCAAAAAGGCCAAAACATGCCAAATGTGTCCTGATCAGCAAAATATCTTTTCACTTTCATTCATCTCCATATATACAAGGATACTCAAACTTTTCAAATTGGCATTTCACAACAAATATTTGATGCATTAAATTTTTATCATGTCATTTCACAATATCAAATTCAAAACATTTCATTTCCAAAACCCTTGCATCAAATTCAAAATTTTGGCATTGCACAATTGAAACCTTTCTTCAAAATTTTTACACATCATACAATCAAATTACTCAGATGCAATTCTCTTTATACATACAGTGTTTCAGCTAACACAGAACATGGGTGCTCTAAAAATTTCAATAAAAAAAATTTCACTTCTCAAAATGCACAAAAACATTTCAATGGTACCAAAAAAATGTACAAAATGGCCATATATCAATTTTTGCAATATTTGCCATCACTAGTGAATCCGAAAATCAAAAATGTGTACACATTGCAACTGCAGCATTCATTCAAACAAAAAAAAATCACACATGAATTAGCTCTGATCAGAGGAGATGTTAAATTTTCAGTCATCTCAAAAAAAATTGCATGCTTCAAATTCACTTCACAAAACATGGAATTCCACAAAGAAACAAAGAAAAATATTTACATGTTGACACAGAATGCCCTTCATTCAAATCATTAATTTCAAGTTGTCACACATCATTCAATTGGTACTCCAAGAAGGTTACAATTTCGAATGAGGTACGAAGGAAGATTTTTCCTTCACATTACAACAACTCAATTTTTGTAAAAAAAAATTCCAAATGTGAGAAATTTTGAGGTCGAAATGAAAAGAGGAATCAGATCTGAACAAATTTAGATAGCCAAAAATGTACCTCTACAACAAACCAAAATGGGGAAAACGGGGCAAAAGAAGTAGGTGATCACCAATTTCAACAGGGCTCAACCCAACCAAGAAGTACCATCAAATGAACCTTTCACAGTGAGCAAATCATTCCAATCAGTCAACCTGCAAAAAGGGCAAACAAACGTGACAACAAAGGAACTAATATTTACAACAAGAGGTATTTCACATATAAAATATCAAGAGCAGGTATCAAAATTTTTCATTCTAAACTCACTTTCCAATTATTTAGATGCTTTCAAAGACATGTGACCGATTATTCAAAAGCATACCAAAATATATTTCAAATTCAAAAAAAATATTGCTCCAAAATATTGCTTTCAAAAGGTAATGCACAGAAAAAAATCTTTTGCAAAAAATCTGCCATTACTTTCAACAACATGTCACATGGGTCACAAACAAAAAAAAACCAAAGCAGTATGCAAGTTGAGTGAGATCAAATGCCCTTCAAGTGAATTTTTAACTATCATGAAAAAAAAAAATTGGCTATTCATTCACAAGCATATTTTATGTTATGCATCAACCCCTAAAAAAAAATTCACTTTTCATCACTCAACATTTATTTTTGTCAAAAGAGAAAAAATAGAATTGTGTGACAAGGACAATTCCAAATTTCAACCGCAAGCCAAAGAGGAAAGCATATGCACATCAATCAATCATCATTAAAAAAATTCAAAAGCAAACATCAAAATTTGTCAAGAAAGAAAAATATATACAAGATACTTGACAGCATTTCATCTTTGAAGAAGCACCCCAAGGTCCATGTTTCTTGCAGAAGACAACTTCTTCATGCGCGTTACTTGCAAAAAGTTCCAGTCGCCATTGCACATACACTAAAAAAAAATATTTAAACACGTATCACTGAATTTCTGGAGGCACTACCACCTATTGATGAGATCACTTCATCATCAGGAACACTTGCACAAATCAGAGGTCCCTTCATGGCACTCGGTAGATAGAGACAGGATCATTAGGCACTATTATTTCAGAGGCCCAATCACTCACGGTCAGCAGAAGGAGCCACAAGGACATAGCGGAGGCAGCGCACATCCAGCCACTCAACGTCGCCGAAGCTGGTATGGGGATCTGGTCTGTTGCACCGGCACAGGATCATGCTGGGGAACTGGAGCTCCGACCTCATTCTGGATGTCAGGCACAGGAACAGCATCAGGAACCGAAGACGGTCCGGCGGAAGCATCAGGGCTCTGGGGTCTCACAGCAGGAACCACATCAGCATTCACAGGTACCTGAAATGGGATAGGAGATTCCGGTCTCCCAACATCATAGTTCTTTTTCACAGTTTGTTCACCACCCAAATGTGATCGTCTTTTCTGGAACTTCACTAAACGGTTTACATGTATTTTCTTCAATGGTGCCTGCTTGTTATTCAATTCCTGAATAAGACGCAATACGGGTGAGATCACTTTTTTAACAAAATATGGGCCATCATAAGAAGGTTTGTACTTGTTTTTTGACTTCAAGTACACAAGATGACCAGCTTGAATATTACGAGGTTTACAATTTTCATTATGACTTTGATTTTGTGCCAACTTTTTAGTTACAGAATTCCGGTAGACTTCACGATACACAAATTGAAGTTGCTCTAAGAGCTTGTGCAATTCAAAAGCCGAATCCAAAGATGGATTAATATTGAAATTGACAATGTCTGTGATCAAAGACAACTCCCGACCGAAGTGAACAAGATTAGGAGAGAATTCAGTAGTTGAATGTGTGGACGCGTTATAACAGGCTTTATGAACGTCAACAGCATAATCAAAATCAAGACCAGAAGCTAGCAAAGCTTTAATTGAAGTTTTAATGGACAAGTTCACCCTTTCACTCAGAATGTTAGCCTGGGCATTTGCCGACGTTGTATGCCTTAATTGTATATTAAAAAGCTGATTAAATTTAGCAAACAGTTCACAATTGAACTGACGACCAAGATCTGTCAAAACTAATCCAGGTCTGCCAAACAAAGTGACGTATTTAAAGAAAGATTTAGCAACTGACACAGCAGTTATATTATTCAAAATATACAACTCTAAGTGTCTCGAAAAGGCATCAATGACAGTTAAGATGTATTTGTTGTTGCTAAAAGGTCCAACAATGTCAAGTGTCACCAATTGATTACATTTAACAGGTGAAAAAGTTTCCTGAAAGGGTGCTTTGTTTATACGATGAGGCTTTGCCTGAATGCACTTAGTACAACTAGCACAGTAATTTAAACAATCAACATACATTCTCTCCCAATAAACATTTTTAGTTAAGAATGCATACGTCTTATTTATGCCAAGATGTGAATGATGAGCAATACTTAAAACTTTAGCTTTTAAAGAGTCAGGAATGACAATTTTCAAATTTTCCTGATCATCATTAGATGAATTACTTTTGCACATCATTAAAACCAAAGTTTCAGGATGGATACAAAATTTGTTATGTTTTTCAAGAGCAACTCTATTAAGAATATTATTATAAATGACAGATAATTTAGGATCTTTTAACAGCTCTTTTAAAATTGTCGACTGAGTTACTTGCAACAAAGGATCTTTCTCCTTTTCTCCAACATCAATTAAACTCAACACATTAACACAATGTTGTAAAAGTGTACCAGAATTCTGTACATTATCAACAAAATTTACATTTTGATCAGAACCATCAGTGTTTACACAATTCCCAGTATTATCCTCATACACTTCAACAATTTCCGGTAAAACTTCCCCCTTATCGAAAGTTGTGTCAACCACAGGGTTAATTCGATTATCACGTAACAAAGAAGGATCTGATACTATATCAACTTGATGATTTGTAAGGTCTGTGCGAGAGAGCATGTCAGCAAATAAATTTTTTTCACCAGCCAAATGTAAGAAGGAATAATTGTATTCAGATAAAGTCATTAGCCACCGAGTAGTTAAAGATGCAGGAGACGAGTTTTTACTGTAAAATTTCAGACTTTTGGCATCACACAATAAAAAGATGTGGCGATTAAATATGTATGACTTGAATGCTTCGAGAGTCTTCACAATTGCCATCAATTCTAGCTTTATAGCAGGATACCTTGTTTCAGCTGGAGAAAGCAATTTCGAGAAGAAAGAGATGGGGATAAACAAACCATCCCTCTTTTGCAAGAGCACACCACTTATTGCCAGTCCACTTGCATCTGTGTTCACATAGAATTTCTCATTCCAATTCGGTTGAACAATATATGGATTCTTGAAAAACACTTCTTGCAATTTTTGAAAACATTCATTTACTTCATCTGTCCATTTAAAAACTGCTTTAGGATGGGTCAACTGATTCAGTGGATGAATCAAATCAGAAAATTTGTATATGAGTGTTCTGTAATATGAGCAAATACCAATGAAACGCTTCAGCTGCTTCTTTGTTTTTGGAGGAGGAAAGGAAGTAATCTTCACAATATTTGACGAGATTGGCAAGACTTTATGTTGGGAAATCTGGAATCCCAGGTAATCTATTTTATCCTTGAAAAAATGACATTTCTTTGGTGACAGAGTCAAGTTAAAGTCTTTAAGGACTGAAAACAGTTTCTGAAGCTTAGCCTTCATCTCATCAAAGGTTCTGGAACCAACGATCAAATCATCTTGATAACTAAAAATTCCATCCATGTTTGTTTGTTCACAAACAGTGTCAGAATAATGTTGTTGTATGCTCGCTCCACTGGCCACGCCAAAAGGAATTCTGTGAAAAGCATATGTACCCCAAGGTGTAGTGAAGGAAAATTTGTCTCGGTACTCTTCTGGTAAATCAATTTGATGATAGGCAGCATGTAAGTCCAAAGTTGAAAAATATTTGTATTCTGACAATGAGTTGATCAGGGAATGGATCTTCGGAAGCGGGTAAGATGAATGAACAATTATGGCATTTAAAAGTCTTAAGTCTAAGGCCAATCTGTACTTTTGTACACCTGATCCGTCATCTTTTTTCTTCACCAGGAGACAGGGGCAACCATAGTTAGATAAATTCCTAGAAATCACGCCAGCCTCTTGTAACTGATTTAATTGATTTTTAGCTTCTTCTTGAAGACTCTGAGGTATGGGGAAAGGAAGCGCCTTAATTGGATAATCATGAGTGAATTGAAAATCAACTCTGATTCTGTCTGAATGACCCGAAAGAGTTCAAAGAACTTGAAAAACACTGAGTATTTTCTTTCAACAAATTTTGCATGTCAGACAGTTGATTATCCTTTAAATGAGCCAAATTAAAATTTTCCAAGTTAAATTCTTTTTCCCTGAGTTGCACAACTTCATTAGACGCCTGAATAAAGTTCAGTGAATGCTCATTATTTTTATTCTCAATCTCCTGAATATGGTCAATTTGACTCAAATGCCCCAAAGTCATGTTTTTATTGAGATGAACTTTTTGGGAAGAATGGTTCTCAACATATAGATAAAAAGAATTTTTTTTGCACAACTGCCCATTCGGATCCTCATCAATAGAAATTATCGACTCTTCAATTTTAACTGAATTAACTGAATCACAAATTGTAAACAAAAAATGTGATTTGTTGTCTAACTTCCCATGAGCAAAAACTTTAATGAGGGCAGTTTGTTTTGGTTCAACAAACTGTTTAGAAAAAACCTGAACTCTATTCATTGCTTCCAAACTGGGAGATGTGTAAGCACTACAATTATTACACAAGTTTACATTGTTGTCAAGTTCATGAGGTCTCCTCAACAAAGGAAATTTGTTACCGTCATAAAATAATACATTCTCTTTAGGGAGAATATACATGTTATGTTTAGTCAAGAAATCATAACCAAGAATTCCCACAAGTGGAGAATTATCTCTGATATTCATCGTGTAGAAAGAATGACGAAAGAAATTACTTTGAATTTTAAATGAGAATTCTACACATGAAATAAAATCTACACTGGAATTCACAGTGGATACAGTTATTCTTCTTCCTAAATTTTTGATTTTGACAATTTGTTTAATTTTCTGAACAACATCATCACTCAAAATACTAAGACTAGCTCCAGAATCAATCAAAAAAGGAAAACACAAATTCGAAATTTGAACTTTGACCAAAGGTAACTTATTTGACAAGTCCTCATGATGTGAACTTCGTAATCTCACATTTACCAGAGCAGCAGGAATAAATTCCTGAGCTTCAACCGACAATGAGGAATTATTTTTCACAGGAGAAGTTTGAGTTGCAAGAGTTTTACCCAATTTAATGACACCGGTAGACTTTCTAACAGGTTTTGAGCAACTATAACCACTAGAGCGAGTCACATGTGACACATAAGCACTATGATTAACAGGATTATTGCCCATCACATTTAAATTTTGATGAAAAGGCATTAAATTGTCGAAAGCAGGTGGTTGTGACATCACAGCATTATTTGCAGGCAAAAATGACAAGTTAAAACCAGGAGGAGGTGGAAAAACCTGATTGTGTACATTGTAACCAGCATTATTACCATTATGGACATTTTGTGTATTTTCATTAGAGTTCAAAAAATTTTGTCCATTTACAACATTTTGGTTAGCAAAATTTGCTCTGTGTTCAACAACTGATTGAACTAATGAAGAATTATCTCCACCTGAATATGAATTATTAACCATGGGAATATTGTTAGGTATGAAATTACAATTGTAATTTGGTAACAATTCAACAGTGTTATGAATAGGTTGTGGGAACTGAAATCTGGGCTCTGGATTTTGTACCGACAGACTTCTATTTGGAACATGATGTTCAAAATTTACCATTGGTGTCTGATTTTGCATTTGGCACGAATTCTCTGATGTCAGTGGGACAGAATTTTGAATTGTGTCAACGCGAACAGTCTGCGAACACTGAACACTTTTAATTGGAGAAAATTGAGTTCCCACATCATTATATGTCACCTTATTTTTAAGAATTTCTGAATAACTCAAAAAATTAACCTGACTATTCTCCTTATTTTCATGCAAAGGAAAACGTTCATTTCTTCTCCGATACAAATTATCAAATCTAGCATTTGCATTATTAAATTGAGAAAAATTTCTCGACAACGACTTATTTTGAAATCTCACATTGTTATTAAATTGTTTCAAAAATTGAAAACACTTTGATTGAACATGCCCCAATTTACCACAAAAATTACAAATGATTTTAGCACTTTCTCTATCATTACAAAATTTTTGTTTCCCATGAAACACACCATTTTGATCAGAACGCTTTAAAGGAATTTCATCATCATCAGACAAATCATCCATAGAAGTAAACAACTTTTTTCTAGGTAAACAATCATCAGAGTTCATTTGTGAATTTGCATTGAGATTTTCAGCATTTTTTAACTGCTCTTCCAAAAACACAATTTTTTTTGTTAAGAGCTACTACCTGTTCATCAGAAAATTGAGGTTGGTCATAAGACTGAACATCTCGTTCTAATTGTTGCAATTGTTCAATTTTGTTTACAGCTGAATCAAAAGACTTTATGTTCAACTCCAAAATTTTGGATCTGAAGTCTGAAGGGATAGTGGATAGCAATTTCTGCAACATTATCTCATTCTGGAATTCTGGATTTTTAATTTTGAAAACATTAGTGGTAATTAATTTTATTCTATGAGCCAAATTCAAAATTGACTCTGATTCTTCCATGCAAAGGGCATGAAAATCTTTCATAGAATAAATATTTGTGACCGGCTTGAAAAATGTCAACAAAGCATCAGTTTTTTTTCTACTGAATCAGAATAGCGTAAATCAGGTGTTTCCAAAATATATTTGAGTGCGGCTCCTGTCAATTTACTTTTTAAATATAGCACTCCCTTCTTATTTTGCCAAGAATTAACTTCAATTATATCTTTTACTTGCTCTACAAAATATTCAACCTGAGTGGAATCACCATTAAAATTGTTTACATGCAACATAAAAGGCGATTTGTTTACATTAGGAGACCTTGAAACATTTTGAGGGGTTTGTGTAACATTTGTGTTTACATTTGGATTCACATTATTTGTACTGTTAGAAATAACAGCACGAGGTGCACTATTTCTGCGAATATGATTTCTGTTTTTCATGATTATCACTTCCGAGAATTTTTTTTTTTTTTTTCACGATATTCACAAATCAAATATTTTTAGTCATGTCAACATATCAAAATGCATATTGAACATATCAAAAAAATTTGCACCTCTAGACCCCCAAAACACATTTTGAGTCTGATTAACCCAGCATAATTCTTCACACAAATTATTCATTTTGTTCAGAAAAAAAAAATTTGTCACACCCCAAGATGGGACTGGTCACGCACCAAAAATGTCGTGTAGATCCCCCAAGGTGAGGGGGGAATTAATTGGAAAGGCAACCGTATCGTATAGTGGGTGCATTGAACCCAAGCCGGAGTCTTGCGACCACGACAATCGCAAGAACCCCTTGACCAATGAAGCGAAACTCGTAAGTGTGAGAATAATATGGCGGGGACAATCAGACTTAAATGACATCATCATACTGGTCAAGCACTTTTAAAGATAACTAAAGTTGGCACTTTTAATTACGTAATTACAGAAATAAATTGGAAGTGTCTCACCCATCATGTGATCTCGCTTTGCAGGCCCGCTGTAATCCAAACATGAAAAGTCCACACAATGTTTAGAATGGTAATTAAGGAAGTTTATAAGCACAACACTGAAGGGCGTCACAAATATTGGCACACAAGCCGTGCGTTGCCCGGTCGGCAGCACTGGGGCGAAACATCATCCGCACGGAATAATAATACATTATCAATTCCAATTTAGGCCATCATAATATGCGATAGGGAACTAACATCCAAAACATCAAGCACCCACATGCAGGCAGGTTGGGGACATAATGAGCATCCCCGGCTCAAAATCGGGAAGTTTGGCCAGACATAGCGGGAAACGGCACATCCGCTAAAAAAAACAAACAAGCCCCGCGCACGTCAACACAGCACGGAGGAAAATTATGAACTCCCGAAATATGCGAGCAACTTACGTGGCAAGCGAAAAAGTCCGTTACACCGATAACAAAACGGGTGATCGAAATGCACAAATCAAAACTCTTAAACAAAGCATTACCATATTCGGCAGCCTATGATCGCGGGGAAAAAGACACTGGCGCCACACACGAAATAACCGTCTGTTCTGACGTCATCACTTTTCTAAAATCACAGACCGGGATAGATCAAAAGTTCGCTCTGAGGAAATCTGCGCGAAATCGAAACAAACGAAAAAATAAGGGAATCCAATGTGGATTACACCACAAACATCAAGGCAGAGCAACAGAGTAGCCAGCAGGCGCTTGATAACAGAAGAAGACACCGAACAGTTGAATTCATCAACATGACTTACAGCCACGCTGTTAATCATATCTCCAGTAAAGCGACAACTGGAATTTCAGATCAATACTCAAACGGTCACCTACCATGAAACTCGATCACAGCAATGACGGATCCAGAAATTCTTCAAGGGAAGGACGGTTTGTTTTAATTACTTACCTCTAACTATATATCCAGAGTTGCACACTGTGTACACAAATGTACTACAATGTATATGCGTGTTTGTGTAGTTGAGTAAGTGTGAGTGTTTAAATATAAATCTCTAAATCTTATTTTCACGTCATCACTAAAGATCCTCTAAAACTGTTGGTTTTGGAACTTCGATTTAGAAACATTTTCGGGAACGCCGTCAAAACTGCCCTTTTAATAGGATCATCAAAGATGCCACTTTTCCACCTTTCTATCTCCGACTGTTTTGCTTTTATTCTATTTCAAAGTAGAGTGAGTCTTTTCTGAGTAAGTAAAATATTTTTTAAATTCCACCAAAGCAACTCCACAAATACAAAAACAAAAAAAGCGTTAATTAACCAAACTGAATAAGCAAGTCATATAAAGAATGCATAGTTTTCAGAAAATGCAATACGTTAAAAATTAATTTCTTTATCATCTAGTAACTCATTATCAAAAAATAACCAACTAACTCAGGTTCCATGTCATGCAGAACGTTGTAAGCGCATCCACAACAGCTTGCAATGATAGAACGCAATATCGAATTTCCGTTAATGAATTTCACCCACAAGTGCGTCCGAGTCAGATTAAAAGCCCCGAATATGAGAATTTGGTTTTAATGTTTCATTTGATCGCAGAGATTTAATCTGCATTAAATTCCGGAAGAAATGCTTTTGACATTTCGTCCCTGTTCAATTGCACGAACTTCTGCTATTGAACTCCAGCTATCTTAAATTACTAGTACTTTACGTATTCATAAACGAAAAAACAGTCGGACTTCCATATATCGAAGTAGCAAATTGCTGGAAAAAATTCAATAAATAGGAATTCTGATATATAGAAAGGATCTCATTTTATCCGTACCAATCTCCTAAAATATTAAAATTAAAGCTAATTTTCGTGTATGAAACAAAATTTCTAATTTATACGAGCATCGGATTTAATGAAAATTGATAATTAAAAAATTAACAGAAATTACATTTTTGCGCCGTCATACATCTTCCTTCTTCGGCAATTAACTTGATCCGCAACATTAGGGGAGTTTCGTTTTGACAATGTAGTCTAGAGAAAAGCAAAAAATCAATCTACTTAACTTGAATGATTTACTGAAGCTAAAAAGACTAGGAATGACAATCAACAGACAAAAGCAATAACTTGAAACTGATTTTACAGTGTTACTGGTCGCAACTTAGATTTAAAATAAACTTGAGGGAATTTAAGAACTCCAGAACGGAACAACGACCCATCTAGGGGTGTGACCCTTCAACCCCAGATTCCTTCTGAATTTCATAGCAACCTTTAGTGAACATAATATTCTCCCAATGTCTCAAAAAAAATTTCGATACATAGATTTTTTTTTTCGATATATAAAACAATTTTTCTATGTAAGGAACTTAGAAATTTGATATGTGGAAGTTCGATATATGGAGGTTCGACTGTACTGATGCGCAAATGCGAGTTTAGATATCAGTTTTAATTTCAAATTCTACATTTTCAAAGAAAAAATACCTTTTCCTCCGTTATTTACTTCGTAAAATAGATATATAAGAAGGGTAATGTGGCGCAAAGTGAAATGGTGAAATACATACTCTGCTTTTAGTAATACTTCAGACGTATCATTCTCATATTTCAAGTATGTGTAGTAAGGCGTGTAGTCTATTCCACTCCAGAAAAAACTACATCTGAAAATCAAAGAATATGATAGTACATGCAATTTTCAAAAGAAAAAAAAATCAATCATAGTAATTCAAAGTTGATACTCAAATTGTAATATTTTGTTGTTAGTCAAAAATTATTTTTGTTATTATTAAATTACTAGAGAATCGCTCATCAAGGAATGACGGGTGAAAATTGCTTCAACATTTGAACGAAGCAATGGGGTCCTTTCCAAAATTCTAAATGTATTTTTTTCTGAAAGAACGTTAAAACATAGGATCTGACCATTTTTTGATAAATTTGTTTACGTTTAATATTTTTAAAAAATTACTTAAATCGGAGCGCTTTCATTGTTTAGGTTTCCGCCGATAACATCACAAATGATGAAATGCCATTCAGTGTCGCCATTCACAGTGCAAAATATTTAATTCGTATCTTTACTCACGTGTGTTGGCAATGATATGGTTGATAGCAAGCGTAGAGCGCAATATTTAATTATTCACTGCTTGATTATCATAACGTGTAAACGTTGTAGAAAAATGCGGCAAAGTGCATCATTTGTGACGTCATCAAGACCACGCCTTTTTTGAAAAATCGAACTTTTTAAACAAGTAATTTTTAAAAAAAACTGTTGGGAAAATGAAAGTATTTTCTGGGTCCATGTTTTTTTTTTCTTGCTCATTCTATTCATTTAAATGACTCAAAGTAGCACTTTTGACTGAAGGAAACCACCCCATTGCCTGTTTGGTGACAGTTTGATGGTTGACATTATAATCCTCCAGTCGATTGACCCTAAACTTCAGTAGATAGTGGTCTTTGTTGTGAACCCTTTTTCCTTTTTTCATTCTCCTAAAATGACAGATTAACCAGTAAAACAATTGAGATACCGGATCCAGTTCAACCTTGTCAATATAAAGCCTTTCCCTGCATGTCAAACATTACCAAAACACATTATCGATTTATCATGCCGTGGCTCGAGTTTTATTGTTGATGACGTCAGGAGCGTTACTCGATCATTCGCTGTTATATATATACAACAACACGCACAACAACATTTCTTGTAATTGACTTTTAAATACTAATTAAAACCTACAAATATTCAATGCAGTATTTGATTGCATAATATTAATCTTATTTGCAGTTTAAATGCTCTGTACAGGTAGTCAAGTAAATGCGGGGCAAGTTGAAATAGTTTACTTATGCAATCTTTTATCAAATCACTTGCTTATTGATTTATTAATTATTTCTCTCATTCACAATCCCTCATTTAATAATTCCCTTATTTTTTAATTCATTTATTTATTTCTTTATTCCATAACTATTTTATTAGCTGATTGTTTTCATTTATTAATTTACTTATTTCTTTATTCCAATATTGTTTCATTTCCTATTCATTTATTAATTCATTATTTTATTTACTCATTATTTGGTCCAAAAAATCTTTAAAAATCGAATAGGAAATATTTCATTAGAAAAATATTTTATTTTTCGCTTTGCCCCATGAAAAAAGAAGTGAAAATTTTCCACCTTATTTTGGAGGTTCAAATTTACAGCCAAAATAACAAAATAATACTTTAAAGCAAGTTTCATCAGAAAATATATTGTTCTTTCTTTATGTATCTTAATTTTCAGAACAAATTTCCTACTTGTTCATTCTGAAAAAAATTAATTACCCTAACCATTTCACTTTTGTCTCCTTAGCAACAAGTGATGATTTTTTTTTTTTTTCGAATTTTTATAATGACTTGAATTTTTGTAACGAAAAATTAAATTAAAAGAATGCATTGCGCACTCTTGCGTTACAAAATTTACGTTACCTGAATATTTAAGGGCGAATTTCACTCCGTTAGAAGTGTGTTGATTCCCAAAAAAACACACACACACACACACACGAGGAATGTTTTTAAGCGTTGTATCAATGCGCAAAGTTTTATTCCGATCCGTGATTGGCACTTGGTTGTGGTTACTTACGGGCAAGTCCTGTTACTAAATGAATAAATTGAAACTCTTTTAAAACATTTCACCCACGAGAAATGCCAAATTTTTATAAGTTATTACTTCTTTCACTTATAAAACATTCCTATTCCTATTCAGAGTCACAACTGACTTCAACTGTATTTATGTCGAGGACTGCATACTAAGTGCCTTGCCTCCATTATTTTATATACCGATAGATGGCAGCACCATCAACGGATCGAACAGTTAATGAGAATTTAGAACTAGTCCAAGAGCTAATAGCTACCTGGTGCTAGCACCCCCAGAGGTATCGTTTCACTTGGAGGACATTGAGACCACGAGCATATTTAGCGTCGCCCAGTCCCCTTTAATGACGACGGTGGGTCTTCGACCAGCGAGGATCGAACCCGAGACCCTCCGGCCCCGAGTCCAATGCCTTACCGATCAGGCTACCACGGCCCTTATAAAACATCCCAGAGAAAAATACTTGGCTATGTTCTGTTGCTGATTGATTGACCTAGGAATATCTCGAAATATCTCATTCATGAAGTGAGTGAAAACTATAATGGGGTTCATGAAATACACCGCCAGCTCAGTCATTTCCAGCCGAGGACTGCAGTTTCGTGCTTATTAGCACTCATCAGCCCGGCATAGGAAAGTGACTAAGCTGGAGATGGAAAACCTCTTAAGGAAGCCAAGAGTGCCAAACAAACTGGTATAGCTAATCTAGAATTAGCGCAGACCAGACGAGTGACCAAAGCAATGGTTCGGTTCAACTCGAGGATTGAAGGAAAGCATGGTATATTCAGTTATTACCGGGGCCCAATAGAATGGGCTAAATCAGAAATACATGAAATACACCGCAAGCTCAGTCATTTCCAGCCGAGGATTGCAGTTTCGTGGTGCTAATAAGCACGAAACTGCAATCCTCGGCTGGAAATGACTGAGCTGGCTGTGTATTTCATGTATTTCTGCTTTTGGCTATTGGGCGGTAATTTACTGAATATATAATGGGGTTGTTTCCTTCTGTCAAAAGTATTAATTTTAGTCACTGAAACTCATAGAAAAAGCAGAAAAAAAAACACTGAGCGAGAAAAAACTTTCATTTTCCCAACGCTTATTTTAAAATTGTTTTTTTTTTTTTAATGTCCTATTTTAAAAATAAGGCGCGGTCTTTATGATGTCGTAAATGATGTACTTTAACGCATCTGTCTGCCGCGTTTCCACGTTATGATAATCAAGAAGCGAATTAAATATTTTGCTCTACGTTTGCTATCAATCATATTGTTGCCATTACACGTGAGTAAGGATGCGAATTAAATATTGCGCTCTACGAATGACATCAGTGAATGGAATTCCATCATTTGTGATGTCATGTGCAGAAGCGTAAACAATAAATCAAAATAATTGTTAAAAAATATTAAAATTTGTCAAATTGTTTAAAAAAAATTGTTAAATCCTTTGTTTTTAAGCATGCTCTTTCAGAAAAAAATACTTTTGAAAGTTCGGAAACGACCCCATTGTTTACTTAAAAAACACTACAGGAAATAAAAATGTCCCACCTTTTTGTTCCAAAAGTTGTAAAAAATTTGTTACAAGTTTTAAATTATTTGTTCTTTGCAGCTCCCTTCTCTGCCTCTTTAGAGGTTTGGCACTGCCGGTATTCGTTCTTTGAATATAAAGGGTGTCCCAAAATTAACGCAAGATTTGAATTTGCCGCCATTTTTGCAATAAATTGTGGGCAATCTTGAAAAAAGAACAATTTGGCAGCTGAGGGTCTAGGGTTATTACAAATGGAGCGTTTTCGATTCTATAATGCGTTTTCATTATGGAACAATTATTTGAAAAATAATGAAAGTTTGGGCGGGTCAAGCAGTTTACTGTTATTGGCGCTCGATATCGCAATTAGGTAATGCGCAGGTGGTTGTGGGATTGCTGACATAGACGTTTGACTTCAAATAACCCCATAGGGAGAAGTCTAATGATATAAAATCACACGATCTAGGGTACAATTCATATCACCGAAACGAGAGAGTACACGAACAGGAAATTCCTTATGCAGTGATTGAATTATTTCGCTGGCTATAATAGCATAACACTCCATTTTTATTAACCCAAAACTCCCAGCTGTCAAATTGTTCTTTTTCCGTGGCTGCCAACAATTCACAGCAAAAATTGTGGAAAATTCAAATCTTGCTTTAATTTTGGGACACCCTTTAGTTCCTTCTACAAATGTTATATATTGTATTTTAAAGTTTCAGACGCTAAACGCCTTTGCATATTTTCAGAAATATTTTATTGCATTCGATTTTCCAAGAACGCCTAATGTCCCCAATAACCTCGAAAAACCACTTTCTGCATTAAAAGAGAAGGACAGCTTAAGCGGAACATTTTGAATTCTATGGCAAAATGGTTTTACTGGGTAAAACGCAGAAAATGTGGACATTTTATGTTATGGTTTCTAAATTTGAAAAAATGCCCTTTTGGAAGCTTTCTGGTAAACATATTTTAATATTTAAACGAACAATTCAATCCAAATAAAGTCGGAGACTATTTCCTTAGAGGTTTTTCCATTTCGTCTGTTTATATCATATTAAGCGAAAACCCTTCCTTCAAAATAGTGTATGTTTCTCCGTGGTACGGTGTTCTTGAGGTATATTGTAAAGCAATACATTAATATTTTTTCATGCTTTGTTTTAAACTTCTTTTATGTCTAAGGAAAACTGATCCCAAAAGAATAAATTTTTAATCCTTTTGTCTGCATTTATTTATAAAACGTTGTGTGGTTTGAAAAATCTCATAGATTTCTGTCGCAATATGATAATTTTCTGCTTTAGAGTTTTACTCAGAATTTTTTTTTGCACACATTCTTCACCTGAAACCTCATTGGTTGATCCATGGCCCCAATAAATTTCTCTTACGCTTTTAGGCCGTGACAATTGCTGAAACTCATGGCAACAAGGAGGGCGCTACAGAGAACCCATGTTTCCATTACGTTGCCATTGATTGGTGGATGCAGGGGTTCCATTCAACGCCTCTTGCAGTCAAAATGGGCGACGTCCAATAAAAAAAAACGAACTTTGAAACTTTGACATTGATTGGTGGATGCATAAGCGGATCATATTTGCATCGGTTTAACACAGATAAAAAAATTTTGAAAAAAAAAATTAGAACCAACTTCAAAAATTTCTCTAAAATGTTAAAAATAATTTTATTCTTTAAACACCATCGATAATACTTTTAAACATAATTTTTGAAGTGGGCGTAAATACAAAATGTAAAAACCAGTGTAACCATGCTTCGCTCGTATTTTTTTCAGAAAATCATCTAAAGTTAGGAACGAAACATTTTTATCGTTACTCAAATATGCTGTAATCAATGCATAATGTATGTGGTCGTTTCCAAAATTTTAAAAGTATTCTGTTCTGAAAGAACATGCTTGAAAACATAGGATCTAACCATTTTTTAAACAATTTGTTTAAGTTTAATATTTTTAAAAAATTACTTAAATCGGTGAGCTTTCATTATTTACATTTCTTGCAGATGACATCACAAATGATGAAATACCAGTCTGTGTTGCCATTCACAGTGCAAAATATTTAATTCGCATCTTTACTCACGTGTATTGGCAACGATATGGTTGATAGCAAGCATAGAGTGCAATTTTAATTTGTTTCTTGATTATCATAACGTGGAAACGCGGTACAAAATGCGGCAAAGTGCATCATTTGTGACGTCATCAAGACCACGCCTTGTTTGAGAAATGGGACATTTGAAAAAATTAATTCAAAAATAACTGTTGGGAAAAGGAGGAATTTTCTGGATCCGTGTTATTTTCTTTGCTTATTCTACATATTTCAGTGACTAAAAGTTTTACTTTTGACTGAAGGAAACAACCCCATTGTAGTTGAGTTATTGCTGTAAATGATTTCATCTATCGTTTTTGCGCCAACTTCAAAAAGTATTATCGATGGTGTTTAAAGAATAAAATTATTTTTCACTTTTTAGAGCAATTTTAAATTCTGTTTTTTTTTTTTTTTTTTTCAAAATTTTCCCTTTTATTCTTTTTAGTGTAAATGTATTTCAGAAGTAGTAAGAAGTTACTATCATGAAACTTCACCTTATTTTTTCATAAAAATGCTCCATACTAAAAAAAAAAACTTTAAACACGCCTTTAAGCGATTGGCACTAAAAATTTATCTTTGTCTTTCTCCGGAATTCATTTGAGTATTAATTTCATTATAACCCTTTAAATATTACGTTTTCCCAAACTAATTTATATTTCACAATATACAAGTTTTTTATGATTCAATCCTGTATCTCCTTACTTAGCAACGAACATCTGTTATTGGCATAAATGATAGCGATAAAAATACTACTATAGTTGAGGTAAATCTAACCAAGTAGCATTGTGAAAGTTACGCAGATCCTAATCACTGCATTACCTCGCTTCCATGTTAGGTATACCCCATAGAGTAAAGAAATATACATAGAAAGGTCCGTCTATGGTAAAAAAGAGATAAAATTGAAGCCAGAACTATGGGATACAGCGGTGCAATTATGGGTGGGGTTATGATACATAATCTATATATCCTATAAAAATCCACAATACCGAACCGTTCGAATTTTAACTTTAGAACTCGAAAATGGCGTTTTTCTATAATACTATGAGGGCGAAATAATGCTCGCAAAAATTAGAATAAAATATCCATAAAAACCAATGATTTTTCTGCATCAGGTTAAATTTGTTCCAATTTTTCAAGATAATTAGAACGTGAATTATAACTGCTTTTAACTAATTTCACGCTAAAATGTAGGTAAGGCTTCAATTAGAAATTCATTGTTGAACAATGCTTTTATTAAATTTTGTAGCGTGAGGAAAATATTTGCGAAGAAAGATCTGTTGTCATTTTCTTCTCTACAAATGAAATTCTGCCTTTTATTTTGAGGCTTTTCCTGTAATCGAAGGATTTAAAATTTTTAGTGTTTAGTTATTATTTCGTAATTTGTTGGGAAATTTTAGATTTTTTTTTTTAATTTGATTGTTGAACACGCGTCACTTGACATAAATTTTATCTGCGAGGTATACCGTGTGAAGCCGGGCGACGCAGCTGGTATTTCACGAAAAATAATCATTTAAAAGGGGTTATGAGCAAAATTTTGTTGCTTGGAATCACAAAAGAATGATGCTTGGAATCACAAAAGAATGTGATTTCCAAGGCAAAAAAAAAATCTTCATTCATTTCTAAAACGACTATTTTTTAATGAAATATATGAACCATCGCATGCGGCACCAAAAGTCTACTTTTTTATGAAATGTCCCATTGACGTTAACAGCATCAGCACGAAGTTTATGAAAACAGTTGCATAGAAAGTTATTCACTTACAATGTAATGGAAACTCAAAAAAAGTTGCAGAATTCATTGTATTTTGAATGATTCATGTTTTACGCGGCATTACATACCTAGAATTTCTAAAAAGTGCAAAAGCTTTCAAAACATAACCAATATTTCTCAGCACAAAAGCGAGGTTAGAAAATATCAAGATTATTTTAAAAAACTGAAGTAATTATAACCACTCTCATCTTCTATAAAAAAAATTTAAATAAAAACATTTTTCAGAACCCATAATATCTGCTATAAAACGATAAGACTCACTGTAACTTTAACTTTTCAATGGATAAAGACATTAAATAACAATTGCCGTAAGCTGGCGTCTTTTTATGGGCGAAAATGATTCCAGCAATAAAATGATGGCAATTTGAATGGAAGCATAGCTATAAAACTCCAAATCGTAAGAATATATTAAGTTCTCTAACGATTATTTATTTTTCATTTCTTTTACCATCCCTGCTACTTCCTTAGATAATATCATTTCCTTTAAATGTGATATATTTTATTTCCTTTTCTTTAAATATGTATGTTTCGTGATGCTGCCGTTTTCTTTCAATAAAAATGTAAAATAAAGAATATTTTCGAAAAAATCTTTTTGAAAACTCTACGGCAGTACAATAGAAATAAATGCTTTTTTTTATCTTTTGCATTTAAGGATCGGTTTTGAGTACCTTTTGAATAAATTTTAGAAGAATATTTGCATAAAATAGGATAGATGAACGTACAACATAAACATGATAGTCTAAAAACTGATTAATTTAAAATAAATATTTTTTCACAATTATCTCCTTTCTGTAGCGTTTTACAAAAAGTTTTTATGATTTTGGAAACCTAGGAAGTACAAAATGTTTTGACGTTTAAAATAAGGCACCCAAACAACGGGTTATCACAAGATGTATAGTATGGCTATGATAAGTTGATTTCTGATCCATTGAGACGTAAAATCAGTGTAAAAAAAGGGGGTTCAGAAAGCCGATTTGAGTCGCGATAACAGTTACTAGTGTTAGGTAGGCTTGCCAGATTTCTGAAATGCTCAACCGGGACGCATATAAGCTATTTTTACTCCTGTTCGGGCATAGGAAAATCTCAGGCCCTCTCATTGGCTTATTCGAGTGTCAATCAAAGCTTCAAAGCTGTGACGCCATTGTAATGTTGCTACTCGTCTTTCGCAGTGTGTTTCTTGTTTGTAATCTGCTAAATACGAATAAGCATTTGCAAATGATATCTTTAATTGAATAACAAAAACAACATTCTTATTTCCAATCAATTTCATCCTTTGCAAAACAAATCAAAGATGCCTTTGAGAAACTATGTTTCAAAATAAAAATAGGTGGCGCCATCTTTAAGCAAAAAATGCATGTTTTACGACACCGGTTTAATTTAAATTAAAATTATTTTTTAAATAATTCTCACGGTAAATTATTTTTTAATTAAAAAGCGAATTAAACAATTTTTCACATTCTTGATGATATTTAATGCAATTTAAACAGCTGTTCGTATAAAGAAATGATTACCATTTAAGTTAATAACAAATACTTATTGTGAATAGTATTATACCTGTTCATTTCTAATATAATTTGCTCTTGTGCCAGTTTATTTTTAGCTAATTTCTATTGAATATGAGTTAGCATCCGAGAATAGGACCTTTATTTGAGTAGTAAGTGCCTCTGGAAAAAGTTCCTTTTTATTTGGAAGAATTTACTTCTTTGCAAAAAAAATGTATGGTTTGTATATCTATTATTATTATTGTTATATCTATTGTTTCACATTGTATCTGGCTGATATACTATCGACATCGGTTTTACAATATTTATTTATTTTCATGTGAGTTTAACATGAATAAATTATGATTAGTTCCTTGCTGGTTTTCAAGTACATGTGACTGGAATAGAAATAAGCCATAGCATTATTAAAATAATAATACTTCCACATCATGTAAGACGAATTACATTTTCATAAAACAGTTGCGAAACGATTCAGAACCAAAGAAATTTGTAACACTTACCCATACATACACACACACACACACACACACACACAAACATACACACACATTTATTAATAAAATATGTACATCAAGGGAAAAAATGCAAATTATGAAAGTGTGTTCACCCTAATTTTCAACTTCTCAAGTTCTACGAGAAACGCAGAATTTTAAAACAGCTTGTTTTAAAGAAAACTTATGTTTGACACTTTGGCACAAAAAAAAAAAAAAAAAAAAAGAAATATTTTCACAAGATTTTAAATTCAAAATTTTTAAAAAATATTTTAAATTTGTTTCAATGAATGTATGATGTTTAATGTATTTGAATGGTTTCAGAACTACTCATGAAACCACGAAGGTCTTATCTGCAGTACAGCAAAAAATAAGGAAAACTTTTTTGCTAATTGGGCTGAAAATATATAGCAGCTGCTAATCTCTTCATGGGCCAGGTCTAAAAAGTTTAGTTGTATTTATTACAATACATTAAAAGTCATATATTAATTTCAAAATTGTCTCAAAAATGGATGAATTTTCAAGTTTTAGAATTTTGTGAAACTCTTTCCTCCCAAATGTATTTAAGTCAAATAGTAAATGAAATTGCATGAAATTATCTTGAATTGCCTTATCAACTGTGTTTGATATTTTTTTTTTTTTCAAAATAATAAATGAATTTAAGGTGTCAAAGGGTGTGATTCCTGAAAGTTGGACTTGAAAGTGATTTGACTTGAAATAACATATACATAATTTTACATTAAGAAACATTGCTTTTTAATATTATTTTCAATTATTTCATTCAAAGGTTTAAATTACCTATTCCTTTTCACATAACTTTAAATATTATGAAGAATGTTAAAAAATTAAGAATTCACTGTTTAATTTTAAAAACTTACATTGAGAATTAGTTGACAAATGAGTTTAATTAAACTCCAACAGTACCTGATCCTTCTTCAAAATCGCCATTTTTTGCTTAAAGATAATGCTATTTATTCGTTTAATTATATATTTTACTTTTTTTTTTTTAAAGGCAGAGCATTATTTTATTTTCTGATATGAGTTATGAAATTAGTATGAGACAAGAAGGATATGTTCGCCAGACTCACTCAATATTCAATCGGAAGTCCTATTCTCCGATGCTAACTCATATTCAATACAAATTAGCTAGAAATAAACTGGCACAAGAGAAAATTATACTAGAAATTATTATGTATTAAATTATTCACTAGAAGTATTTATTATTAACTTAAATGGTAATCATTTCTTTAAGAATAGCTGTTTGAATTGAAATAATATCATTAAGAGCATGAAAAATTGCAGAATTCGCTTTTCTATCAACAAAATAATTTACCATGAGAATTATTTTAAAAATAACTTCAATTACATTAAAATGATGTCGTAAAACATGCATTTTTTTGCTTAAAGATGGCGCCACCTATATTTATTTCGAAGCATAGTTTCCAAAGGCAGCTTTTATTTGTTTTGCAAAGGATGAAATTGATTGGAAATAATAATGCTGTTTTTGCCAACAAAATTCTATTAAAGACCTCATTTGCAAATGCTTATTTGTATTTAGCAGATTACAAGCAGGAAACACTGCGAGAGACGACTAGCAACATTACAGTACGTCACAGCTTTGAAGCTTTGATTGACACTCGAATAAGCCAATGAGAGGGTCTGAAATTTTATATAATTATTCCTATGCCCGAACAGGAGTAAAGGTAGCTTATATGCAACCGGGACACCGGAATGCCCCCCCCCCCCCCCCAGCGTCTGAATTTTTTCTGAAAGAGCATGCTTAAAAACATAAGGTTTGACAAATTTTTAAATGATTTGACAAAGTTTAGTATTTTTTAACAATTATTTTAATAGGTGCGCATATTGTACTTAATTTTTTACGCTTCTGCACATGAGATCACAAGTGATGAAATGCCACTCACTGATGCCATTAGCGCAGAGCACAATATTTAATTCGCTTCTTTACTCATATGTAGTGGCAATGATATGGTTGATAGCAAGCGTAGAGTGCAATATTTAATTCGCTACTGAATTATCATAACCTGGGAACGCGGTAGACAGCAAGCGTAAACATTCAGCACACAAGTGGAGTGTGCGTCGAAGTTCATCACTTGTGACGTCATAAAGACCACGCCCTATTTGAAAAATCGGACATTTAAAAAAAATAATTAAAAGTTAAACGTTTTGAAAATAAAAGATTTTTACTCGCTCCAGGTTCCCCCCCCCCCTTATTCTATCAACTTCACTAACTAAAAATAGTACTTTTGACTTGTGGAAACAACCCCATTATTGACAATAGAGAACGAATTCAATTAAAAATTGCATCAAAGATCCCTTAACAGTAGTAACTTATATATATTTTTTTTTTAAATAATCACAGCAAATAATTCATTTTGTTAAGGATCCTTCCATAATATGAAAGCCGGGAAAGACAGCCTACGAAACTAAAACCCTGATAGTATCAAAATTCCCCCCCCCCCCTCCTCAGTTATATTATTAGCGCAATAATTAATCACAAAAAGAAAGCAACAAACAATAGTTTTTGAAGTAAAAAAAAAAACAAACAAACAAAACAAATGCGTGCAAAAATTTTTAATTTTTTGAGTTCTCTCTATATATACATAGTTTGTTATTTTTTCACTTGATTGAATCATAGTCCTGTTAAAATTCATCTTAAGTTACAAAAGAAAACGAACTTAAGTGCCTTTACAAACATACAAGTATTTTTTCTTAAATCATTCAGCCGCTTCCACCGAACATCTTGTTGCTGCATTCTGCAGAAACCTAAAGCTCAATAAAATAGCTGCGCAATATAGTTTCAGGCACTTATTCCAATACATAACCACCAGAAACGAAATCAATAAAATAATGTTAAACATCAGACATTTAAAACCCACATCGAATTAAGAAAAAAACTCTTTTGGGGGGCAAAATGAATCAACGATGCCAAAAACTACGATTTTGAAATCTTCTCTAGGCAGGGCCCGATCAAGCCAAACTGGTGCCCAGGTCCTGAGTATATGTTGGTGCCCCCCCCCCCCATGATAAAATCCGCTCAATTTTAAAGTCAATGTTTCATACTAGAAACCTAAATACTAGAAACTACATTTTAAAGGAACATTACTACATTTGAAAGGAAATCTGGGATTTGAATACCAAACACTTAATAGTTACCAAACTAATCACAGTTAAAATTGCCTCTTAAGGCAAAAAAGAATTAAAAAACAATTTAAAACTGCAAAAAAAATCTTACTAATTCTGACATCAAGCTTTAGAAAAGCTTCTTTCTGGCTTTAACACAGGCAAATGTGTCGATCAAATAATCGAAATCTATGTTTGATGTCACAGAATTTTCAGTGGTCAATAAGGAAAACGCCTGTAAATTATCCTGAGAAACGCAGCTTCTCAAATGATTTTTTATTCTTTTCAAAAATGAAAAGGAACGTTCACTGGAACAGCTGCTGATAGGCAAGGTAAAAAGAAGCTGCAAGGGGTGAATCCACATTCGAAAATGTATGTGTAATGTTTAGTGATCTTATCCTTTTAAAACATTCTCCAGCAAAAGGGTTACCTTTTGCAAAAATTTGAAAGTGTGTTAATTCTTCTGGAAAATGTTCATCTATGTCATCCGAGTAATTATTTTGAAATTCCAGAGCTAAGGGACAACGACTTCTTTACGCGAATTGGTTTTAACTTTATGAGGTTTTGAGCTCATTTTTAAAAAAATTTGAGCCTCCTCTTCCTTAAAGTTGAGAAAAAGTAAAATGAGCTTTAAAAAAAAAAGGAAGTAAGTGAATTTAGGCTAGGCTATTTTGGTGCCCCTAAATTTGTGGTGCCCAGGTCCGTGGACCCGCCGGACCGTGCGTTAATCAGGCCCTGTCTCTAGGTACACTGCTTGACAATTGCTAAGGAACAAGTGAGTTATGCAAATTTGTACCTCAACCACCTGGCCAATGGAAATAAATTCAAGTTCAGATGGCGTGGTAGACCAAGACTCGTTATCTGTATAAAATACAGTGCATACACGATCAAAATTCGTACAAAAATTCACGCTGCTTGGTTTTTAACAAAAATAGTGCTGGATGTTAAAAAAGGTTTTTCTCTGAAATTCTGTTTGGTTCTTGAAATACTTAAGAGTAAAATGTCAGCAAGACATCATTTGAGTATCAACGATCGTGGACCAGTGGTTGGTCCACTAAAAGCAGGTCAAAGTGTCACCACTGTGGCTGCTGCAATGGGTGTATCAAAAAGTCCCAGCTCCCGAAAAAAAGACGGCCGCTGAAGGTGGAAATGTTTTGCAAAAGCATGCCGGGGGTCGTGGTAGGAGCACCACACCTTCAGAGGATCGCTATGTAACCCTCGTGGCAAAAAGGAGCAGAAATTTCACTCTTGGACAGATAGCTGCAAATCTAACAACCGCTACCGATACGCATGTTTCTGCAAGAACCATCTCACGGCGAGTAAATAATGTCGGTTTGTATGCACGGAAGCCCGTACTTGCATCCAAGTTCAACCACGCCATCGTCGAGAGAGATTCATTGGTGTAAGGAACATGTTGGTGGGATTATCAAAATTGGTCTAGAGTGATGTTCTCTGACGAATCTCGTTTCAGTGTGACAGGTGATTCTGGTCACCAACTACTTTGGAGAGAGCGTGGAACCCGTTATGCACAAAAATTTGTTTGAGAACGTGATCGGTACGGCCCAGGCGTTATGGTGTGGGCAGGCATCATGCACAATGGCAGAACACAGCTTCACATTTTTGAATAAGAAAGCGATACTTCACGAATGTATTGCAGAGATGTTGTGCTGGACCATGTTCGTCTTTTTAGGGGGGCTGTCGGTCCAGATTTTCTCTTTACGGACGACGATACACGGCCACACTGGCGCATTGAAGTGTCAGACACACTGCAAAGTGAAAACATTCTCTGTATGCAGTGGCCTGCTTACTTTCCCGACTTAAATCCAATTGAACTTGCCTGGGAGGCTCTTGGCAGACGTGTTGCGCGAAGAACCGTCCCCCCCCCCCCCAGAAAAGTACAAGAACTCAAATCCGCATTGAGAGAGGAATAGGAGAACATCTCCCAAGCACTCCTCAATAATTAGTGGGAAATATGGAAAACAGATGTAAATTGTGCATCAGTGTCCCTGGTAATCATACATTATATTAAGGTACTCATGTCTCCATCATTCTGACCTAGATCATTTTTTTGGTGTTGTATGAAAATCATCTAAGTAGGATTATTTTTTTATTTTTAAGTTTTTACTTCATTAATGCAGTAATATCTGTATTATTTTGTACTTATAATAAAGGCACATCCTCCCTACTAACTATATATTTCGTTCTGTTTCTTTAATCATTATCTATTCTTTATTATTCCAAAAAACGTAATTGTTCTTTAGCAATTGTCAAGCAGTGTATAAATATTTTACCCTGCTATTTATTTTTTCTAATATAATACATAATGGAAAAGCAGTATAGAAAAGGTAGTAGGGGCAGAGAAGTGTGGATCATTAGAGTGATACAAAAGGAAGGGATTCTTTCAGACTTTATTAATATAATGTCAAGTTACTTAGGATCTCTTTTTCCTTTCTGGAATATTTAAAAGACAATTGTGAGCTGAGAAGTGTGGATGCATTGGAATGATGAAAAAGAATGGTATTCTTTCAGACTATATTAGTATAGTGTCAAGTTGTGAACTTGCTATGCTTTGATGGTGCAATGGCATTTGGGTGAGTTTTTTCCGTTCTGAAATTCTTAAAAGGCAATTTCTAGTTTATAAGAACAAGGGGTTTCCCCCCCCCCCAGTTTGAAAGAAAAGGAGAGCTTTGGCATCGTTTTGAGTTTTTGAGGGAAAAACATATTGACAGGAGTTCGTGAGTCTCTTGAGTAAAATGTGAGACAACATTTGAGGCAGTGAGAAGCAGGGGGTGTAAGAGGACATTTTCAAGTTTTGGTTAAAACGGGTTTAAAGATAACGTCCTAGGTATGCTTTCATTGAATAGTTTTTCTAAAATATGCTGTATAGCAGAAACTACCAGGGCTACTGGTATCATCTCTTGCCCCAAGACAGGGGAGAGGTTCTACCATGTGTACTGGTTGTCTCCAAATTTTTAATTTTGCCACTTACATCCCTTTGTTTCTCACTGCCTCATTTGATGCTTAATTAGCTAAGTTTTCAAATAAAAAGTTTTTTTTTTTAATGAATAATTAGATTTATGAAATTTAAATGAATATGGAAACATTCACCGAACTTAAAAAAGGGTACCTTATTGAAACTCGATTTTCTTCAGAACAGCTGTGGTTTTATTAGGCAGCAGGTGCTGCATTATATTACTCTAAAAAAAATTGCTAATGCTTCAAATTTCTAGCTGTGAATGCTAGAAATATGAGGTCAATTTAGAACTAATCCTATAAATCTAAAACATCTGTGCCAGTGTCCTTCATTTTGGCATTTTCACCTGAATTGGAGGTTCTTTTAGACCAATGCTCTCAAAAGAATCAGTTCTCCATGGTCTAGGACCCCCCTGGGTCCTCTGCATAGATTTCAAAGAGTGCTTTCTTGTAGATCGGCCGGCTGAATATTCAGAAACCTTACTCTTCGGAGAAAATGTAGATGATTCCATAGCAAATGTTACTACGTCTGACGAAGGAATTCTACTTCCACTTTGATCCTCTTTCATCTCGTCTTCGTTTTCCCATACTTTTGACTTTCTAGGGCCAAATTCAGTAGCCCTCCTTTTTGTAGAAAATGTAGATGAATCCATAGCAAATGCTTTGGACTGCGTTACGTCTGACGAAGGAATTCTGCGGCCGCTTTCAGTTATCTTCATCCCTTCTATATCGTCCCAAGCTGTTGATTTGCTAGAACCACAAACAAGATAGATACCTGCCACAGTGATACTTATGGCTGCGGAAGTATAAAATATAACACTCCAGTCTTTCAAAGTTTGCTAAAAAAAATTGAAAGAAGATATAAATTTTAGATTTAATGAATTGTAATTAAAGTTAACGAAGAAAAGTGTTTGATACAAAAGACGAAACTATGAATATTATGGCGTACGGTCAAATTTCCTTTCTCAAAATGGCTCCATTCAAATTGTTACTTTTTCAAAATATCACCATCCCTAAATGTCACCATTCTCAAAAAAAAAAAAGTTTTTACTTGTTGATTTTCCAAATGAATTCATATTTCAAGTTCGTAAAAAAAAATACGATTTTAAGTAATTTTAAGACTTAAAAAAATATTTGTTTAAATATTACATCATTACGCATTTAGTTAATACTATTATTCGTTATCATATGCAAACAGGGGATACGCCTGAAGAAAAAAAAAATTATGGAAATTGATTTTAAAAACTTGAATTTATTTAGTGCAACTTGAAATTGATACATTTAACTAGCTGCGTTGCCCTGTCTACTTTGAAAATAAAAATTGTGTCAAGTGACGTATATTCAACAATCAGGCTTAAATAAAGGGAGAAAACTCATCATGCAAAATTTCCCCTCCAAACAATGATGACAGATATTAAAATACTTTTAAGAAATTAAAATACAAGCCATGTAAAATTAAAAATTAAAAAAAAAAAACGACTGAGTCGCAACTGTAGAATCAAGAGGGAAAATTGAAAATCCTTTTTAAAGCCTTATACTATTAAAATCAATTTTAATTAGTTTTTTTTCTAACAAATAGAAACTGGCAAGAGCTAAAAATTTTAAATCATTGCGTTTTATTTCCTTGTCAGTCAACAATGTATTCGGTGATCGATCGCATGGATAAAGGCTTAGCCGTTATTAAAATCTGCTTTAAAAACCGTGGTAAGTCGAATTCCATATAAGATGGAATTTTCCAAACACATTCTATCGACACGGAAAAGTATTCTATATAATTTGGAATTACATTTTGAATTTTTGAGCAATCACGATTGCTTATTGTCCTAACTTAACCGTCTTTGAGGTCCGGTTCCTTTTTCAGCTTGTACCAAAGGCCCCGATTACAGGAAAAGCCGCAAAACAAAAGCCAGAATTTTATTTGTTCATATTCGAAAACAAATGGCAACAGATTTTACTTCTCGATGATTTTCTTCATGCTCCAATCTTATATAATTAAAAACTGAGCGTATGTACCTATGTATCTATGCATGTATGGTTGTACGTATGTATGTCCGCGTTTCTTCTCCCGAACGACAGTGAACTGACCATCGAACCAGGTATCGATGTATTCGTAATCTTTCCGTCTTTATTTTTGGCTATTTAACATAATCCTTCGATAATAATTAGCGGAGATATGCAATTTATTTTATCCTACGAGTTTACAACAACAAATCATACATTAACATTTCCTATATGAGCAACAAGAAGTTATATTTTTACCGTTTTTTGTGTCAAAATGCCATACATTGAAGGAATCACAATTCCAGACAATGCACCAAACATGTTCGTTAGACCACAAATTGAACCTAAAAAATAGGAATCATTGTTTAGTGTACTTTTTCGCTTACTACAAAGAATTTCTTTAAAAAAGCCCCGTAACAAAATAAAAAGAAGAAAAGAATGCCTATTTATCAATAACACAAGCAGGTTTTTCTATTCTACAATTTGGGCTATTCTACAATTTGGGAGTGAGAGCAGTTATGAGTCTCAAAAAGGACTCCAAGCTTGTTCTTTAACAACAGTCGACAAGTGGTGGACCGCGGTCCAGTTATTGACCGCGGAAGGTCAATAACTGGACCGCTAAAATTCTTTTAAAAGAATAAATTACAGACATAAATTTTCTGAAAAAAAATATAATGCAGGGGACCATGTCTTTATACTCCACCTTTATCACTCTTTTGTATTTCACATGTAGAAGTAATTGCGTGACTGATTTCAGTTTTTAACGTTTTGCTGCAGAATATGAGGGTTTTTTCTGAACCTTGATGAAAAATTTTCAAAAGTGTCCGGACCCGAACTAAAACTACTTGCTGACCCATGTTCTACAAGAGAAAATTCAGGTGATCGAGATGTATATAATATGGGCTGAATGTTTTCTGCTGAAAAGAATCAGCTACAAGGTGAGCTCTATTTAGTTTAACGTTATTGTTCTGTAGCGTAAAAGCATTACGAATTACCCCAGCTAAAGGAGGCACATACTGTTTGACCACGGATTGTATGTAATTTGGCAATCTGCCAAGTAAAGAAGATTCCATCTGAATGAATCTAGCAGGGGAGAAGGGAAAATAACGATGGGATTTTAATGCACGCGTTTTATAATGTCACTAGTGCCTTATGCATTTACTGCATTCTCAAAAAAAAATATTTTTTATGGAAACAACAAAAATAAAATAAAATATTTTAATTTCGTTCAGGAACGTAAAAGCAAAATGGTAAGCTCAAAACTTTGTTGTGAATAAACAAATCAATTAATTTTTACCGTGAGAATATAGATCGAATATATTTTAAATTTTAAAAATGTTGCTGTGAGCAAATTTTCATTTTTACAAAACTAAGGCTAAATAATAGAGAGGCAAAATTGCACACCTGAAAACAACCAACTAACATCCCTATAAACTAATAGATACGCCCATTTCCGCCTATAAACTGGATATTAGTCTTTCCATGTAATTGATTGTCAGACAGTAATTATCAAGAATGTGATTTCATGAGACCTGAGCATTCACGGCCCTACGTGGAAAGACATAGAGCTCTCAGCATTCAATCCAAAAAACGTCACCCAAACACTAGCGCCTCAGTATGCATCTCTTTCAAGGATGTTTGATGAATTTTGATTGGGTTCCAGATTCCCTATCATTTACTGTTGCTTGATAGGCCAAAACTGGATTCATTCATTAACTGAATAATCCTCTATTGTCCTCCGTCTAGTTGATATGTTGATTTGACCACCAAAACGGTTCCCTTCTATGATGTGACGTGAGCAGCAAAAAAAATGGTTTCTTGCCCCGCGTACATACTCTCTTCGTGAAGCCAGACGCGATCGACATTGACATCAACCTAATAGATTCTACAGCAAAGTGGTTGAATTCGAGTTGCGATTCTTTCCCGTTGTGAGAATAATGACAACTATTGGTCATCGGTACTCATCGTAGCGGTTGACCATCTTTTACTACTTCCTGTGAGCCGTATCTACAGTTAGAAATAGTTTCCAAAGTCTATAAAACACAGACTCACATTTACACTTATATCTGATTTTGGTTGCCTTTAGCCCTCCATCTGTTTAAGCAGTAATATCTGCAGATCATAGTTACGAAATGGCTATCCCAGATTTCTTACCTCATCATCATCGCAAAACTTGGATGCTTGCTCTCAAACATGCAGTTTTATGCTCCTCGCAGATGACGCATTCCGATTGTAACGTCATTAATTTGCATAGTGCGGTTTTATTCAAAAATTCTTCCGTGACAGCATGCTCGTATTCCAATTTAATACAAATTTGATTATTGTTCAGAGAACTATTGCTATTTTTGTCATTTTCCTGAATTTTTGGAACCCTGTGTGGGTTTATTTGGGGTACAGGGAGACATATTTTCGATGTCTCAAATTTAGATCCTGCCCTTTCTTTTGCATGAATTAAGACAAAATTATGCGCATTTTGTCCAAGGTTCTCTGACAGTAACTGACTGTGAAAAATGTGACTTTTTATGACATTATTAGTGAATAAAATTGGGTTTCCTTTTACACCAGGATGTTTCCTTTTGACCAAGAAATTGATGAATAAATGGAAATATAGTTAAACTTCGGTAACTCGACAAGCGGATAACTTGACTACTCCGGTAACTCGATACTTATTTTTCTTGTGGTTGGGCCAATGCTAATTCCAATGGGAAAAAATCTCTCTAACTTGATATGCATTTGCAGAAACCCCTATAAGTCGTCATCCAATTGCTATTGGAGACTGAGTTTTGTACCAACATTCTTTCATATTGACCTCTTCTCAGAATTTTACACTGCGGTTTTTTTGGTCAGTCAATCCTGTTTTGGAATTTCTTTTAGAGAATTCCATCCTTTATCCAGGGGAGTTAGCCAATACACTCTGTGCTGTTAGTGCAATTCTAAAAGGCTAGGAAAGGGTAGGAAAAATGTACCCATGGAAGTCCTTTAGAGAAAAAAGGCACTATAGGATATTTTGCACATGCTGTTCTCATGTGGTGAGCAGGACTTTTTATCTTTAACAATCCTGACTGACAAGAAGCTTTTTCACCTCTTTTCATATAAACTAGGGATTTATTCCTGACGAGGTATTCGAACAATATAAGTAATTTTATTATGTACTTTTCATAAAAAGAAAGCAAGGAGAAAATTTATCTACTAGAATTAATTTACATCATGTGAATGTTAGCATTAGTGAGTCAGTGATATAGAAACTCTTTAGGAATTAAAATAAGGAAACCTCAGTAAGTTGACACCCGCTAAAGTCGACATGTATTCATGTTCCCTTGGGTTGTCGAGTTATCGAGGTAGGTTCCACTGTAACGCCGTGTGCAGGTAAGGGGCAATAACTGCTATTTTTTATTTTTATTTTTTTGTCATCTATTGTACGTTATCTTTATCGTACAAGCTCGCTTTTTTGGTTTCCGCTGAAAACAAGGCGCAAAAACAACGTCTATAATTCCAACATTTTCCTACTGTTTGTATTGAATCTACCACACATTTCTTCAAATATCTTTAAAACTCATTTCTGCAGATATTGCCGTTTACCTGCACACGACAGTGTACTTCTTTTATCTTCCCATGAGATTAATGTAGGTATGTAATCGCCCTATACACAATCAATCTAGATACTTGAGACTCTCTACACCAACGATATTCAATCTGCGGCCCGTAGGCCGATGTATCCACCAAACGTAAACTAGAATTAGTTGAAATAAAAAATCATACAAAGAAATTAAATGTATGTTGAGTTTATGTAAAATACACATGAAAGTATAATTTACATCGTAATTTGATCTTCCAAAAAAAAAATAGAACTAATGAAAAACTTGGTTGTTTCCATTTCCCCAGAGTACATTATTTTTGAGGCAAATGTAAACACGTTAATTGTATATCAAAAATAGCAGAGAAGGTGAAGTTATATAAATAATTGCTTTTTGTAGCATTATACGACAAGAAAGAAAACAACCAACTGCGTACTTGTAGACTGCTGAGGAAATTGTGAGATCACTTAAAAAAAGGATTTTTATCCCTTTTTCGTATTTAAACAATGATAATGACGATACACTTGTTTGGAAACACGTTAGGAACTCTCCAAATATCTTTTATATGGAACCCTATTTTCACTCACCAACAGTACACTGTAAAAACGATTCAGAAACGTTCCTAGAAAATAATAGGCAGCTGATGTGCCCGATTTCTACCAGTAACATGTCTTGCCAAAACCAGGAACGTTTTCCGCTAAAATTTAGTAACCTTCCTAGATTTGTCCTGGAAACCTCCCGAAATCTTCCCGTTTAAAGCCAGTCGTGTCACTGGAGCTTGAGTAATCTTAGGTAGGAACAATATAACAGCCTTGCACCTTCTTGAGTCATCAAGACGTTTCCGAAAGCAGTACTGTAAGCATGGCCAAAACTATGCCAGAATTGCGAGTAAGTATGAAGCATCTCACTTGATTACAATTCCTGCAAAGCTACGTAGTCCATACTTATTCGCTCCCTTTGGGAGTTTAATCAACATGAACGAGCCATAATTGAAATGAAGCAAATGCACCTTATATAAATACTCTCAGTTAATCTTTAAACTGGGAGTTAAAAATATTTTTTACAACAGAGCGGTATCTGCATTCGGACAACTTGTAGCAATTCAGGAAATTTTTTGACAATGGTACTTGATATCTCCAGGAAGTGGATAAAAACCATTGAAATCCCGAAACGTTACATGGAAATACTCAGTAACGTTTCGGAATTTCTTAACAGTGTATAGTTTCAAGGCATACTACACGTGTGGTAACAGAGTCTTTTCATGTAACTCATGTTTTCTTTTGCTCCAACTGATACTACATACAGGTACTATATTAAAAGTTTAGAAAGCAAACGGCTAAGCTTCAGAATAACTAATACTTGCGTCTATGAGCTTTAAATTTTACGCAGTTTTAAAATTAAAAATTAGAGCAATTAAAATCTCAGTATTATAAATTAACACTCTGATTTATTCATATTTTTCAATAAAACTTTGATACTGCTCTTAAATTATTTTTTTCAATTACCATGCCAAGCTACTACCTAAGTAACCAAGATAATCGTTTATGTTCGGCACTATTTTTATGTTTTATGATTGTATTGTGCAGTCTGCTCACGGACAATATGGACTTGGCACATGTCCAGTTAAGACGAGTTGATCTAAATGAGAGGAAAAAGTAAAAATTTGATACGGGTGTCATTTAAATGTATCTCTGCTTAATTTAGAGGCTAACATACATCTTCAAAAGCTGACATCCCTGAAAACTAATGATGCTGCCATTTCCGCCTGTAAACCGGATGTTTGCCTTTCCATCTAATCAGTGGTCTGACTGTATATTTATTATTATTGTTATTATTGTTATCATTTTTATTTGTGTGATTCATCTTAGAAACAGTTATTTTGGGGATACTCTTTGTGACACATTATAAAGAATAATTTAACGGATAAATAACACGTTTTGACTTTTGAATGCAGGTTGATATGAGTGAAATCCACATACCTTCAAGATTGTTGAACATATACAACGGAATCATTGTGGTACAAGCAGTGATGAATCCATTTACCGCGAAGGCAACTATCAGAAGAATACCATTCGACATTCTATCGCAGCCAACGAATGTAACTGTTATCATACAAATGAAAACTCCCAGTAAGCCTATTAATGTAGTAAAGATATTCATTTTAATATAGCATTCAGCAAATACAATGCAGCTTAAAAATCAGTTTTCTTCAATGTTTCTGAATTTCGTTTCTGTGTTCATGGTACAAGTGTTGCCTAAATTTGTGGGTAATGCGTATTTAAAATTTCATTTTGAAGAATGCTGCAAATAACATTTATCATCAACTATATGGAACAAATCGGGAAACTACTGAAATTTATTTTAATTTAACGTGTAAACTTTGTTAGGACTGGTGAAAGTCGATCTAGGTTTCTCTTAAAGTCTGTTTTAGCTTCAAATTCATCTTTAACACTATCGATTGTGTTCTATTCCATTGAATTCTATCTACCAGTTGCGCAACGAGAAATTACCTTGTGGGTGAGGCGAATGTAGTTTTGGACTGCGTTGCTAGTGAAACGAGTTGATACTGCTGAAGATGAATATGTCTCTAAATTACTTTACTCTGACTACTTAAAATGAACAACATCGGAGTGTCTTCTACATCTGCTGGTGTAGAAACAGGTACCTAAAACAACTTTTTTCATTTGGAAAATGATCTTTTTTTTTTCTTTTTTTTTTCGGAAAATGTAGTCTTATACCCAGGAGGCAGACGTAACGTTTTTATGTTTTAACAACGTTTTAAAATGATTGTCACAAGATTAACAACGTTAACAACCGTTTTAAAACTAAAATTGTTGTCACAACGTTAACAACCATTTTAGAGCTTCTTGTTAAGTTGTGACATTTAATGTGTTTAATTACATGTTTTTTTTTTTTTTTTGGTGTGTGTGTGTGTAATCATTTTAAAACCCTTATGAAACGAAGTGGGCGATGTGAAATAGATGTAAAAATCATCCGACAAAAGCAAGTTTTAGCATTGCTGTTATGCACAATATCTGAAATATGCATGAAAATGATGCACATAACCATCATAATCATAAATCAATTTCAAATTTAAATTTTGATTGACCAAGAGTTTGCAGCAATTTCTTCTTCAAGAAAATATTTGTTTGCAAGAATTACGTTACTAAGATAATGCTATCTTTTATGACTCTAAACATGCTTCAATTGATAAATTGTGTACCAACTTCAAAAATTGTACTTGTAGATGGATATAGATATTGTTAAGGACAATAAGTTTATTTTTATTTTCCAAGGAAAATTACAATTAGCTAAATGGCAAATGAATTTGTGATTCTCTTTTGTGATTTTAACGAAATAGGATGATGGGTTTTTTATTTTTTTTTAAATTTGTACACTTACCAATACAAGACCAAATTTTAAACAGTACAGCCGGCAAAAGCTTTTCGCTTCTTATTGCTCTACCCAAAGAATATAACGCCACCACAAAAATTATGGTTTCGCAGACGAACGGCACAGAAGTATATATTCCATTCTGCAACAGAAAAAAATCTATAAAGTACAATTTAATTTAAAAAATAATAATTTCAGTAAAATGATGCGTCAAATCTAAGACGAAAGCACCGAAAAGTCAGTTACCTTTTCAATGTTGTAGTTAAGTACCGTGGCTAGAAATAACGGTAGAACTGACGAATACAAACATAAATTCCAAGCAGAAGAAATTCCTATCGCTATGTATGCCCAAATAGTCTTTGATGTCAGTATTGCTTGTGCTGCAACAAGATACCTCTGAAAATAGAACAAACATCGCGTCAAGTAATCTTATGAATTTGTAAAAATCTTCAAATCATCCATAAATATTGTTGTTTGTTTGGAATGCGGTTGTTTCCATCACTCGAAAGTACTTTTTTTCAGTCACTAAAGTTGATAGAATGAGCAAAAAAAAAAAAAATAACATGGACTAAGGAAAACCTTTTTTTTTTCGAAACGTTTAAATTTTAATTAATTTTTTAATATACTATTTTTTAAATAAGACGTGGTCTTCATGACATCACAATTGATGTACTATGACGCGTTATTCCACTGGCGTGTTGAATACTTACGCTTGCTGTCTACCGCGTTTCCAGATTACGGTAATTCAAAAGCAAATTAAACATTGCGCTCAACGCTTGCTATGAGCCATATCGTTGCCAGTGCATGTGAGTAAAGAAGCGAATTAAATATTGCATTCTGCGCTAATGGCATTTCATCGCTTGTGATGTCATGCGCAGAAGCGTAAAAAATGAAATTGAATCTGCGCACAGATTAAAATAATTGTTAAAAAATATTAAACTTTGTCAAATTATTTTAAAAAATGGTAATACATCTTATGTTTTTAAGCATGCTCTTTCAGAAAAAAATACTTTTAAAGTTTCGGAACCGACCCCATTTGGTAGTAGCTAAAGCGGTTCGAGCATGCCATTCAATTCGGATGAATGGGGTTGTTTCCTTCAGTCAAAAGTATGCTACTTTTAGTCACTGTAATTGATAGAATAAGCAAAAAATATCCGAACGGTTTTTTAATTTAATTTTTCATCATGTCTGATTTTGGAAATAAGGCGTGGTCTTTATGGCGCGCTACTCCATGGCCGCTCTGAATGTTTACGCATTGTTTTAAAAAACACTTGCCATTAAACGTAGTTTTCATAGCAATCATAATGAGAATGTAGAATAAAGGCTTTTCTGAAGCAAACATGAAATTCATAAGTACTAGGGGGCTATCGCCCCCTGCTCGCTATCGCTCGCCAACCCCCGGAACTGCTTACGCAGTTCCCTGTGGATCGCTTCGCGATCCATGCTCGCTTCGCTCGCTCGCTGTATGCCAATACATTAGCCTAGCTAAAATTTTCCGTAAAAATTAAAGTTGGTAATTGCATTTAGGTCACCATCCATTTAACCAATATGAAAATTACGTTCATAATGTCAGCAGAGGGTTATGTGGGGGGCCCTTTGTTATCAGCAAAGGGGGCGTCATGGGTGCTTCATCCCACACAATTAACTTTGCTTTCAGCAATACGTCTGCTTCTTTAGTATTTGGCTTCAAATTGCAAGTTGATGTTACGTTTAAATCTATTGGAATTTTAAAAACTGAATGAGCAGTTCTTCCTCCTTTTAATAGGGTTGCAGCAATACCTGTTGATGCAACAGGAATAACATGATCACCTCTACCCCGTATTGTGTGAAGCAAAGTTGAATAAATAAAGGTTTTTCCTGTTCCTGCAGGACCATCTAAAAAATAACACTTGGGTGTGTCTTCAGAGTTGTTGTACACTGAACGTAATACCTTTTCAACAACACACCGCTGTTCATTATTTAATTTTTCAGTGTAAATTTTAGCTTTCTCCTGCTCTTCCTCAATATCAAAGTTTACTTTGCTCAAAACAGTTGCAGGCAAATTTACAGCTGGTAAATGCAGCTTTTGGAGACTCAGATTGTATGATGCAAGCAGTTCCTCTATATCTGCAAGTGCATAGTCAGGTCCAGTCTCTTCAGAATAATGATGCACATAGTCTTCACAAAGAGAAACTTGATGCTGCCTCCATAGATCTGGAACATCTTCCACTTCGGCAAATCCACAAATCATTGCAAATAGCATGCGCAACTGTTTTGGAGATTGAATTTGAGCGGCTTCGCTCAAGGCATCATGCCACTGCTGGTCACCTTGAAGAAGACCGTACTCTCGACATGCTTGCTGAAAGGTACTGCATTTAAATCCATCATCTACTGTCAAAATATCTTCAAAACTGATTGCTCCTGATTTACGCAGTAGTAGCATTCTCAAATAGTACCTCTCGGTATCCTGTATGCTAACTACTGGCAGTCTTCCAATAACGTTTGGTCCTCCGCGTTGTCGCCTTTTCCATTTTGTTCCAGTTTTCTCAAAAACGTAATATTGGGGTATATCTGAGTACAATATGGTGCGAGCTTCAGGAAAATTCTGGTTTAGTTCAAACCATGCTGTGAGTGTGGTTTTTCTCATAGCAGCTCTTTCAATCGCCTGTGCTTCTTGACCGTCTTGGTAAACAATCGGTTGTTGCTCAGGTAAATGTACAGCTAAACGCACCACAGTATGTGATTTATTTGATAAAGTGAATTCGTTTAAGCGCCACATGGCTTCAGGTGCACTTACATATCTACCTTCAACAAAACTTAAAATTTCATCATGATTCAGAGCACCATCTGCTTGTATTGCTACCGAGGCTGCATCATGTCCTTTGTACACATATTTATAAAGGTATTTGACACTTTTAACTGAAGCGCAAATTTCAACGTTAATATGTGCATTATATTTTTTTATCAACCAAGGATTATAAGGGACAACCCATCTATTATCTATTGAATATTTTCCAACCTGCACAGGCTCAGAGTGTTTTCTGCGATAAATAGGGTACCCATTAACATTTTCTTCCGTCTCTTCCTTGAACTGTTTCGGAAAATTTTTACAGCACTGTCCATCTCTCATGCATGGAGAAGATGCATTTATAGTTCCACATGGTCCATGTATCATACATTTTGAAACAATTTGAAATAGTCTTGCGTCTGTTACAGGATCTGGAAGCTCTGCACTCACAAATTTATCAATGTCATCCTTCGTACGAATTTTGTTTTCCGGATCTAATGTCAACAAAATGTGTGCATGAGGCAAACCTCTTTTTTGGAACTCAATTACGTATATATATGCCAAAACTGTTCCAAATATTGCGTGCTTGCAAATATCTTCCAGTAATTCTTTTAATTTCATATTAAATACACGCACAATAATATCTGGTCTATTTTCTGGACGTTGCGCTTCTTTCATGCAATTTATAATTTCAGGCCAGGATGGATTGCAGGTAAATGTCAAAAAAATGTCTGGCTTACCAAACTTGCGTACCATTGCCATAGCATCTTGGTAGTTCTGCTGCATATGGCGTGGGCTTCCTTGGAAAGAAGATGGTAGTATAATAAGCTTTCCAGTACGTACATGATCATTACGTGCTCGACACTCTAAAGCGTCTAAAAGACCCCGATAAAGTTCGATTCTCAGATCTTTCTGATTTTGCGTCAAAAAAAGCAAACGCGATCCTTCAGTTTTAATATAAGCATCAACAATATATTGTTGGAAAAGTTTACCACTACTGTGTAAAATGCTAAATCCATTTCTCTCAGAAAGTCTGTATGAATAATACTGCAGTTGTGTGACACGGGTGCGCGTAGTCGTTCTCCTCTCTTCTACATGTTCCATTCGAGTGTTCCAACCACATTCCCCCCAAGGAAACATCAAAGGGTAGATCATTGGATCACAACACTGGTTTAGTGGTGAAATGTTTTGGCATGTATCACCAAGTGGGTACACACAAATGTCTCGGGTGGATGGTGGTTCTCCGTTATCACCAACAAATATCGCAGCAACCTCAGTGGATGAAGTGGGAGCATTGAAGCGTCGCATATCCAAATTTTTATCTTCTAAAAACACCATCTTTACTGATGTAGTTTGGTGCTCTTGGATCAATCGATGCATTTGAAGGTAGGACTGGGCAAATGGGTTTATTTCCCTTAACATTAAATCCAGCTTTTCAAATACATGTTGTAAGCACTGTGGATTGCTACCCATGCGCTTTGCAGTAGACACACTCGAATCGAAAATATACAGCTGTCCGTATCCTTCTTTATGATGGTCATTTGCATACAGGGGAGACACTCTGTGGTAGACTTGACCATGTAAACGGAAGCAATACGGTCCAGTTCCTGGTGGTGGCTTAATTTGCGCCCCCATCGAAGCGAATGCTAAACCAGAGTTGTATTCTCTGATTCGCTGCCGATAATTTTTAGCGGCTGGGGAATTTTCAGTCAGCAGTTCCTTCAACAGATCAGGTGCGTCACACAATGCCGGTAACCGCACCTTTCCGTCATGGCAACATTTAGTATATTTATTTGCAGTATTACGCTCTTTCTGCCAATAAAGAGCACCACAAAATTCGCATTCTTCACACATTGCTCCACAATCATGTTCATCGGCAATGTTGTTTTGAACGCGTAGGCGCTTTGAGCGTCGTCTATTCTCTGCTTCAGTACGATTGGCTCGTCTTAAATTGGATTCAAGAACGGTTTCCTGCCTTCTTTGAGCTTTTCTTTGCTGATTAAGGTTGAAATGGGCCACAGCCCGACTCAAACTCATCTCAAAAAAAAAGAAAGTTCGTTGAGTATTCTGTGATTCAAGATTTCAAAACAACGTAGAAGTTTGTTTACATGATTTATCGGCGAAGTGTTGCCAACAGAGGTTTAGAAATTCACCCCTTCATTTGCCGGCACGTAAGAGAATTATATCTTCACACATTGCTCCACAATCATGTTCATCGGCAATGTTGTTTTGAACGCGTAGGCGCTTTGAGCGTCGTCTATTCTCTGCTTCAGTACGATTGGCTCGTCTTAAATTGGATTCAAGAACGGTTTCCTGCCTTCTTTGAGCTTTTCTTTGCTGATTAAGGTTGAAATGGGCCACAGCCCGACTCAAACTCATCTCAAAAAAAAAAAAAAGTTCGTTGAGTATTCTGTGATTCAAGATTTCAAAACAACGTAGAAGTTTGTTTACATGATTTATCGGCGAAGTGTTGCCAACAGAGGTTTAGAAATTCACCCCTTCATTTGCCGGCACGTAAGAGAATTATACATATAGATTATTCGGCAATAAAATTTTTATCTTTATCTAATTCCAAAATATTGCACTCTGTGCTGATGGCATCAGTGAGTGCCATTTCATCACTTCTGATGTCATGAGCAGAAGCGTAAAAAATAAAAATGAATCTGCGCATAAAATATTTTTTTGAAAATACTAAACTTTGTCGAAGTATTTTAAAAATGGTTAAAATCTATTTGTAAGCATGCTCTTTCAGAAAAAAAAAACTTTTAAAATTTCAGAAATAACCTAATTTTGGTTTAATCAGTTTCTGATGAAACCTGTTTTATCGGAAACTGATGCTGTCAAAAAAAAAAAGTTAGAGCAAGAACTAAATTAGTTAACTACGAAATGGTTCGACCTTGAGGGTCGCGAATCTAGACGAAATTCTGAATTTAGGTCAATTTACACTAGATGTTAACCCATGTAAAGCGGCTGGACTGCATAGAACCTAGATCGTCTGAAATGGAGTCCAATGTCTAAAGCCTAGCTTCAGAAAAGCAATAGTTTATCCTTTGAAATTAAACTTTGTTTTGATCTTTTCGGAAAAGTGTATTGCAGTGCGAGTCAACTGAATACATTCTCAACGCAGAATAAATTTAACCCTTCCCTACGTTATACTTTTTAGAAAAACCAATTGTGTCGGATGTACAAATATTTTCCAAAGCTATAAATTCCAATGAAATCGATTGTATTTTTAAACCCAAACATACAAATTTAGATCTTCTTTGCAGCCGAACTGAAGCCCATACACTCAAACCACTTTGCATGGGCTTCTATGCCTATCTAGTATGAATTGTTCTAAGTCCAAAATTTTATCCAGATCCATGACTGGTGGTGTCATCAGTACTATACTGATATCCAGGACTCCAGAATAACAATAACGTTTTCATTGGAATTTGAAGCTTTGGCTTAATATTTGCTCTTTCGACACATTTTGTTTCGCTTATCAGCACGACGTTGAGGAAGAGGAATTTATTTTATATTGTGAGTGCATTCATTTAGCTCATACTGCATTGAAACAGCAAGAAAAGGGGGGGAGTTAGATTTCAGAGAAAAACTATTGCTTTTCTGGAACTACAGGTAAGCATAGCAACTTTGGACCACCGTTGCAGGTGCACTAGGCCCTATGCAGTCAAACCGCTTTACCTGGGTTCATATTTAGTGCGAATTGACCTAAATCTAGAATTTCGTCTAGATCCGTGGCTCTCTGCTACTACTTAGTAGAGCTACAAAGTTTTGCAAGTCGCAAAGGTGGAACCCAGAAGTGATATTGAAAATCCTCTTAAAAGCCATGGTTATATACTAAACGTAATTTCAAGTATATTATTATCTAAAAAAACTATTTAAAATTTACTTTGAAGAGCTCTTGGCTAACCATTATGGTACTCTCGTTAGAGGAAGCCAAATCTCTCGTACATCCACGCAACCATCTTCTGCGCCAAAGTAAAGCCATGCCCCCAACCGGGGAATTAACAACATAGCACACCAGAGGATAAGGGGCAGGGCCCCCTGGTGCCTCAAGCAACGAACTTATATTTCCGTGGCATTACCAATCGCGTAAAAACCTTGGAATTGTATTTAAAACTTACTTTTAAAAAAAGGTTATAATTCCAGTTCTGTATAACTTAGAAATTCCAAACAAATTCCATCGTGTGCAAAATATTTCACTCTTTTTATTGGCACCAGTATTTTAAATGCACAAGTTTGTTTTTACCACCAGAATTCGAAAGAATGCTAATTCGGTTTTTTAGCTTACGTTCGACGAGCTCAACCGGTAGCGACCGGTAGATTGATCACGTGACTCCTAGTGGTGTCAGCTAATGCTAAAGCATTGGAGGTGACGTCATTATTTGACGTCATGATTTTAACCAGTGAGCTCCCAGTTGCTCATCGAAAGCAACCTAAATAACATCCCCGGTAAGTAAAGTCCTACAAAGGTGAGGCCTGGCTAAAAACACTTTTAATCAAGACACCTTTAAAAAAAAACACATTATCCAAGTTGGTTCATCCGTTTAGATGATTCAATGCCACAGACAAAATGAGACACAAGTAAAACTTTAAACTCTTTTCCTTTTTACTCCGGGGGTTAAATAACGAAGCGTTTTGAAACCCTACTTCAATGAATAACAAAGTGGACTTACAGATGGTGGAACTAATTGACTTTCTAATGGTGTTAACTTGTTCAGCTCTGCTCTTGTAATGAAAGGGTGCTGTTTCGGATTTTCAAATATTAAGAATAACCAAAGCAAAGAAAACGCCAAACCAGCTCCGCCTGAAATTTTCAAAAACAAAGCAAAGTATGAAACAATATTGTTGCAAATATGTGCACAATGTAATTTTCGACACGTTATACAATTTCAATTTCAGCATTAGATGCTATAAACAAAATGTCAACGCTATAAATGCACCAAAAATCAGTAAGAATTATCGTCGCTTTATTGATGATTTTTTTCTATTATTTCACCACAAAGTTAAAATTAATTTTCTACAAACATTGTTAAGGTGTTTGTAAAACTCTGAAATTCACCAATGCCAAACTCCGTAAATTAGGAAGGAAAACGGGCGCATATGTAAACATGGCCTGTTTTGCTTAGATAACATGAAGTAAAACATCTTGAAAAAATTTAAATTAATGGAAGTACTAGTGGTTTATCTCCAGTTTCGCCGACATTTCAAATTTCCTCCCCCGTTTAATATATTAAAAGGTATACTTGAAGCTGGAAAAGAGAAGGGGGATTCCGTGTCGGCGAAACTGGGGAGACATCGTAGTCCTACCTCTTTATAAAACTTTTAAAACATTCAGGAAAATTTATGACAATGCTCATTTTTCATTTATTTAACTAAATATTCTTCATTTTCACAAATTAATCTGAAGGTAGCAGACAAACAGACAATATGCACATTTCTCCATCAAAACTCAATTTTCATTTATTATTATTATTATTTCTTTTCTTTTTTTTTTTTTTCAATATTTATTTTTCTTACATTTATTTATTTACTATAGTCGGGGCAAACCTATCCTGAAAGCATTGTGAAGACTACGCACATCCTATCACAGCAATACGGTGCTGCCTGGTTTGGTTATCCGTACATTTCTTTTCTTTACTTTTTTACAGGAAAATAAACTAAAAAGCAGAAAATGGACACTGCAGAAAAAGATGATTAAGATTAAAAAATTGTATTTGTTGAGTAACATTTCCTAAATTTTGATTATCATCTACAGATGAACCAAAATCGAGTCCATTCTTACCGACTGTATAAAAGACGTATTCCCAGCCCATACCGAAACTGCTACAGATGAGTCCTGAGACTGCAACTGTTACGGCACTTCCAACATGCTTTCCAACATCAACAAAGGCAGAAACCTTGACTTTTTCCCCCTCGGGAATCCAGTTTCTTGTCAAGACTCTAAATGCTGGCACAACAATCCCCTTTAAAAGTTTTCATTCGTCATACAAAAAATTGCAAAGAAAAAAATATAACGTGTTTGTATGGTAGAGAAAAAAAAAACGGAGTATCGTGGTATTCATTGAGGGAAATCACACAAAGTGACACATTATAGCAATCAATTTTCAATTGAATACACGAAAGATGATTACTCAAAACAAAAGTAGGGGAATGTGAAGCAAAGTGAAATAGCAGGGAAAAGAAAAATGGCGAAATATTTAGTCTCTATTTAGCATCACTTATCTGATAATATTTTAATTAGGTAATAACACAAGTATGGTGAAACTAACATCTTAAAGGTTATAAAGGCATCTCGCATTAGGTGGCTGGGCCACATACTGTTTGACCACGGATTGTATGTAATATGGAAATCTGCCAAGTAAAGACGATTCCATGCGAATGAATCTAGCAGGGGAGAAGAGAAAATAACGATGGGATTAGGATGCTCGCATTTTATATTGTCACTAGTGCCTTATTCATTTATTGCATTCTCTAAAATAAAATAAGGGAAAACAAAAACAGTTACCATGAAACCAACAAAAAGAAAATAAAATGCTTTCATTTCATTCATGAACGTAAAAGCAAAATGGTGAGCTCAAAACTATGTTGTGAATAAATAAATCAATTAATTTAATATACATCGAATATACTTTAGATTTAAAAAATGTTGCTGTGAGCAAATTTTCATTTTTACGAAACTAAGGCTAAATAATAGAGAGGCAAAAGTGCACATTTGAAACAAACCAACTAACATCCCTATAAACTAATAGATATGTTCATTTCCGCCTATAAACCGGATATTGACCTTTCCGTGTAATCGATGGTCAAACAGTACTTCGATATGCAGATGCATTCCCTACAAAAAGAGTCACTATCTCCAAAATTGAAGGAAAACGCCGAAGAGGAAGACCCCCTATCAGATGGCTGGATGGGGTGGAAAAGGATTTAGAGGTAGTAGGAGTGAACCGATGGAGGGCCATTGCAGGGGATAGGGTTAGGTGGGAAAGACTTCAAGAGATGGTCTTTGCAACAGGCTGTAGTACCATAGAAGAAGTAACACAAGTAGTCTATTCCAGTAAGGAAAAAATCATCTCTGAAGATCAAAGCTTATATGAGGCAGTGAGAAGCAAAGGGATGCAAGTGAACATTTTCAAGTTTTGAGTAAAACGCGATTATAGATTAGCTCTTAGGTAGTCTTTCATTGAAATTTTTTTCTAAATTATGCTGTATAGCAGCAACTACCAGGGCTACTAGTGCCATCTCTTGCCCCAAGACCGAGGAGAGGTTCACCTACCATGTGTACTGGTTATCTCCAAATTTTTAATTTTGCCACTTACATCCCTTTGCTTCTCACTGCCTCATATGATAATACAGTCAAAAATTGGTAATCATAGTACAATATTTTTTTTAGTCAAAAATTGTTGTTTTTGTTTAAAGATCTTTTTGTTCACTATTTAAGTATTTATTGAGACTTACTAATATTCGGTGCAGTATTTATTTATTTAACATTAGGCTTATTAAGCACTGTTATTATACTTGGCCTGATCATCACGGAAAAATCTGAGGCTTGCTTTTGCTCATATCTCAGCAACTAGACCAGTTGGAGACTTCGGGATTTCACTAAATGATTTGCTTAATTTTAAGGTACAACTTAACGCGAAAAAATTCAATTCTAAAATAAAATTATTATTTCGGTTAGGATGGAAAACAGCAAATTTCATGTAATTATAACAGAATTTTTTTAAGTATACTAAGCACTTTTCATAATGCACTCAAAAGGACAAAATAACCTTTCTGGGTCAGAAAGGACAGTTTAAGTATTCCTGTAGTTTTCAATTATTCCAAGAAAAAGACTTCACAAACGAGGAAAAGTGCGCTTATGTCATTTTAAACCAAACTTTGCAAAGTGCTTTTTTGAAAAGTGCTTAGCATTTTTTTTAAAAATTTGTTATTTTTATTTTAAACTAGATGCGTCACCCGGCTTTGCGCGGTCTACCTCGAAAATAAAAGTTATGTCAAGCAACACGCATTCAACAATCAGGGTTAAACAAAAACAAAAATCTAAAATTTCTCGACAGATAGCGGAAAATTCACCCAAAAGGGAAAAATTTTTAATTTCCGGCATATAGGAAAAGCCTCAAAATAAAAGCTAGAACTTTATTTGCCTACATACGGGATAAAATGGCAACAGATCTTTCTTCTCATGATTTTCTTAACGTTACAAATTTAAATAAAAGCATTGTTCAACAATGAACTAATTAAAGGCTTACCTACAATTTAGCATAAAAACAGTTAGCTAAATAATTAAGATAAAAACAGTTAGAATTCACGTTTTAATTACCTTGGAACATTGGAACAAATTTTATCTAATGCAGAAAAATCAGGGGTTTCTATGGATATTTTATTCTAAATTTTGCAAACTTTTTTTCACCCTCATATGATAGAAAAACGCCATTTTCGGGTGCTAAAATTAAAATTCGAACGGTTCGTTTCTCTTTTGGCGTCCAACCCCCCCCCCCCTCCCCCCTCTACGTTCCTTTTCGAGTGCCCAAGTGTATCCCTGCCAAATTTGATCAAGATTCGACGTAAACTGTGGATTTGTATAAAGAGCATACATACACACACATAATATCTACCCGTGTGCAGGTTAACGGCAGTATCTGCAGAAATAAGTTTTCGAGATACTATTTGAAGAAATGTGTTGTTTACTAACACTAGTTGTTGTTGTGATTTACAATAGGAAAACGTTGGAGTTGGAAGTTTTTTTTTTTCCCCCCCAGCGGAAAACAAATAAGCGAGCTAATACAGTGAAGATGACGTACAATAGATGACAAAAATGCAAAAAAATGAAAAATTTACTTCCCTTTACCTGACCACGGCAGTATATACATATATATTCTTTGTTTTATTTATACAGGGCCGTTGAGGTAAATCCGGAAAATGGGACACAAGTATTAAAACTCTTATAACGCAAACAAAAAGGATTTATTTTGTACACAGCTTTGCAATATTATAGCAAAATATGTTATAAAAAGAAATTATTCTATACAGCCGCCGTTAGCTGCCACTCGCTCAAGACGTGACCGGAACCGACCGCATGCATGTTTCACCTCCTTCCTGTCCACGTTGGGCACCACCTCAGTAATGGTGGCTCTCAGCGCGTCCTTGGTATTATGAAATTTTGCGTTAACCTTTTCCTCAACTACGCCCCAAAAGTAGTCATCGAGAGGATTGCAGTCCGGGCTGGAGAGTGGCCACAAGTCGGGTGTCCAGTGGTAGGGCGCATTACCGTGAAGCCACGCTTGGGTTTTTCTCGACTTGTGGGTGGCGCTGAGTCCTGCTGGAAGACATAATCTCTTCCGGCGGCCACCATGTCCATCCAGGGCTTGACTACCGTTTCCAATACGTGAATGTATCCATCGGCGTTGATTCTGAGACCTTCTTCAAAGAAATGAAGTGGCACAACATCCCCTTCGCTGCTGATAACCCCAAGGACCATGACCGCTGCTGGAAATTTGGTGTGCATGACGGTGGGCACTTCTGAAGCATCCACTCAACTGACCTGAAGATAACACCTGAAGATAACCACTCAATAATCTCCTTTGGTGATTTACCGGCACGAGGGGACTCAAGGATAGCTGCTCTTCTGTCTTGTTCTCGGCTCATGTTGTTGCTTGTTGTAACGTGTCTATATGCGCGCGCCTCGTGACGATATGAACTACACATTAGATAACCTATTCGCAAATATGCACTCAACAACCGCTAGAGGGCAGTTAATAAACGAATTCCGGATTTACCTCAACGACCCTGTATAGACTAGCAGCGATGCTCGGCTTTGCACGGTCTAACTCGAAAATAATTCTGTCTAGTGACGCGTGTTCAACAATCAGGCTTGAACAAAAAAAAATCTGTAAAATGTCCCGACAGATTGCAAAAAAATAACCAAAAAAGAAAATATTTAAATCTCCCAGTTACAGGAAAAGTCGCAAAGCAAAAACCAGAACATTATTTGTTCATATATGAGAAAAAATGGCAAAAGATCTTTTTTCTCACGCTATCCTTCTCTCACGATTTCCTTCACGCTAAAAATTTTAACAAAAGCATTGTTTAACAACGACCGTGATCAACAATGATTTTCTAATTGAAGACTAACCTACATTTTAGCTTGAAATTAGTTTAAAAGTTTTAATTCACGTTCTAATTACCTTGGAACATTGGAAAAAATTTATCTGATGCAGAAAATCAGTGGTTTTTCTGGATATTTTATTTTAATTTTTACGAGTATTTTTTCATCCTCATAGGATAGAAAAAAAGCCATTTTCGGGTCCTAAAATTAAAATTCGAACGGTTTGGTTCTATTTTTGGCTTTCGAAAAACCCCTACGATATAATAAGTAAACAGTAGAATTGTATAGGGAAAATACATACACACATATATTTATTCTCTGTTTCATTTATATTAATGTTTTGTGCAATTAATAAATTTCATTCACAGGTAAGTGAATGGTGCAAAGTGAAATAGTTAATTAGGTCGACTCGAAAAACTCTAGTGTTCATTTATTAATTAATTCATTTACATTTATTCATTTCGCACTTCACTTATTTACTCAATCATTCACTATTTTTTCACTGCTCAATTTTTTCTCATATATTAATTAATTTATTCATTTATTCCTTTATTATTTCATCGTTTCATTCAATAATTCATTATTTCGTCTACTAATTCGCAAGGTTAGAAATTATTTTCAATAATCCTATGGAAAATATTTCATTGGGAAAATGTTTAATTTTGCATTTTGCTCAGAAAAAAAAAAAAAAACGAAATTTTTAAACTTTTTTTTTTTTTTTGAAGGTACAGATTTGTATTAAAAACTAAAAATTATGTTTCAATTCAAATTTTATAATATAAAAATATAGTATTCTTTTTTGTGTCCGTTAGTATTCGAAACAAGTTTCCTATTTGGACATTTTGAAAAAGGTAGATTATTATAAATATTTCACTTTGCCCCAAATTCCCCTACTACGAAAGTGCGTTAAGACACTACTATTTTCGTCCGAAAATTGAGACCCGTTTCTAATTTACACATTTCTAAATTCCTAAACAGACCAATATTGTTCTCTTGTGAGAGTCCGTGAAAGAGAGGTTTCAAGAGCTATCTATCAAAACTTTTTCAAGTAATAGTTACGTTCAAGAATGAAAGTATAGGTGGCAGTGGATAGGGCACTAGACTCAAAAAGACCCCTGGTTGGAGGCCCACTTTCGCAAAATGCCCATCACTCCCAAATCATCTGAATTCGTCATCCCTTCACTAGTGAGAGAATGAAGAATTCATATGTATTGGATTCTAGTAATTATGCCTAATTGATAGTTGAGTTAATTCGCATACAAATGCTATTAAACGAGGAAGTAATAACTTGAGATTATACAACTTTCAGACATTATTTTACTTTAACTGTAAAAACAGATGCGAGGAAATGACGGATGCAAAAAATCTTATCTGGTTTTATGCTTTCATATAGATTCTAAGAAAACATTTCCCACGAATTAAAGACGCAAATATGCTGCAATATTTTTCTGAGTTTCTAGCTGTAAATTACTGCTCTTTTTTGCAAAAAGTAAATTATCTCGTTGCGTTTCTGGGAAAGGAATTGTCTGTTGTGAGGGAAAGGCAGTAAGGGGCAACTTAAAAATAATTGCGCAAACTAATTTTTAATGAAAATTTAATTTTCAATGAGTTTTTTAACTTAAATTCTTCAATATTTTAAAATAAAAACCTCAAAGATGGAAACTTATTGTGTGTTTGACTTAGAATTTTTTTTTCCCCTTTTTTTACTAACAGTGGGGACAAGTGAGGAAATGACAGTTGGGTACTTTAGACTTACACTAGAGATACTTAAAATAAAATATAAAAATTTCACTTTTAATTATTTTGCTAAACTCTATCCTGAAACGTATTTAAACCCCTACAGATATGTGTGAGTCATAAAACATTCGTAAATTATAACAAGGACACGAAAATAACCCCTTCTGGTTGAAAGAATCCTAATACATAGAGATATACCATCATGAATGCTAAGAAACGTTAGATGTTGATACATACGTTACCAAGTCCTCTGATAATCTGCGCAATTATCACAGGAAACGGGTCATACTTAGCCGCAGTAGGTATCAAGATCGTACTACCAGAGGCCAACACTGTACCAGTAAAGATGATGTACTTGCAACGGAGGGTATTCGCAAAGCGGATGCTCAGCATCTGCGTAGCAGCGTATCCATAAAAGTAAGCGGCGAGGATATGTCCTTGCGTAGTAGCATCCCACTCGAAGGGTCCGTCCTGTAAGTAAAACATTTATTATAGCTGTGATCGATGGGGGAAGAGCCATCAAAGACGTATTTAAGTAAAGAGGAATCAGCCAGAGTGGAATAGGGAAACTTACAGGGCTTTAGAACCTACTTTGTTGCTATTGGAAACTTTGGTTAACCTACAGTGCTGGCTAAATAATTAGACTGAGACTGTTTTAAAAGCAAATTCTTTATTGATTACATAACTATAGACACATTAACGAACAGTGAAATAATTATCTAATATTTAGTATGCATTCCCTTGTTCTTGATGAGCATTTTAAGTCTTTTTGGCATACGTTTCACAAGGTTTACACCATTTCCTAACACTTTTTTAACAAGAAGTTCTGTCTAGAACTAGACGAGCCTACTTTCACGTATACCCATACTACTTTCTAGTACCTGATCAATATTCTCAAAAATAGCTAAAATCGCAAATTTTTTCAAACATATTTTTTTAAATATTTTAAGCTGATTTCTAGGAATAAAATATTCCTTACTTTTCTTTAAAAAAACGAACAAATAAACTAGCAGCACCTTTTAAACAAAGCAGCTAATACACTTCTTTCCATTAAAAAAAAAATCTTTAACAGCTTTCAAAACGAAAAAATAATAATAATAAGTTCATTAAAATAAATACATCATAGAGAAAAAAAATCGTTTCTTTTTCCCCTGTTTCCAAAAATAATTTTTTAAACGAATTAATGCACTTATCAAAATAAATAAAAACAATAAAATGTCAACTTACATTTTAGGTTGTTACAGGTTGTTAAAGAAATAATTTTCATTGTCAAAAAAAAAAAATCATCTGCGCATATCTTTAACATAAATGACTTTGAGTTTATTCGCCGAAAACTGAATACCTAAATTAAAACTTTAGCGTAAAAATAAAAACAAGTCATATCAACAATAATTATTTCACAGTTAAAAACACAGCAGCGGAGTCGGAGTTGAGTCAATCTCATTTTGGGATAAAAGAGTCGGAGTCGAATATCCAAGAATCGGAGTCAGTCATTTGTCCTCCGTGTATAAATGCTTGCCAAAGCTACGAAGTCAGAGTCGAAGTCGGGGAGTCGGAGTAAGGTGCCCCTAAATTCTCGGAGTCGAAGTTGGGAGTAGGTCGTCAAGAGCTATTTCCAGCAAAGTTTGTTTGAAGTAAATCCGCCTTTAAGTTCGGAATCTATATTGACTTTCAGTTTCCCCCTTAGGCGCTAATGTTAGGTTTTTTTGAACTGTTCAAAATTGAACGAAATACTGTTCAAATCAAAAAATGAACTGTGGGAATGATATGTCCTCGCCGAGATCTTTCTAACAAAAAAAAAAATGTTCGAATCGGACTATTCATTCAAAAGTTATTAGGGAGGGGGGACAGACAGACAGACAGACATTTTTCCCCATCTCAATACCCTACTTTGCAATTTTTAATTTTTCAATATTTATCTAACTATTTTATTTATTTTTGACTTTTTTTTTGTTTTTCGGGATATTTTTAAGATGTATTAAGCCTTCTTTCATGCTTTTTTCTTCTTTCTCTGATTTTTACTGGGAAAGTAGGCTGAAAAGGAGGTAAAAATTGTTTATACTCACTATTATATATAATCACATACACATACTCACTAATTACCTAAAACTAACTTTAAATATAACAGAACACACTAATAAAAAGAACTAGTGAACTGTTTAAGCTGATTGAGGTTATGTTAATGGTAGGTAGATAAACAAAGAACATAAACAAAGCAGACAGTGCTGCCACCTGCAAACATTAAATTATGCTAAAATAACGTAATAATCAGTGTACAGTACGTACTGTACTTTAACAGTAAAATAAATAGTATTTTAGTACAAATAGTGTACAAAAACCAAAAAAAACCCTTCAGTCTAATAATTTGGCCAGCACTGTAGTTTGTGATTTAGCAGCAAGTTACCGCTCCTAAGCTAGCACTAAGCCGAGAACTACATGCAGTATACCAGACAGCCCGGTTATCACATCCTGAGCCTGCAGTTTCGTTTTTATTAGAACTCCTCAGTCAGGAATAGTGAATAACCGAGCGATAGGTAGATGTCATCTTATTGAAGCTGAGAGTGCCAAAAAACTGGTAGATAAAGTGAATTGATGAGTTAGTGCTGGTCGAGACAAACCTATATAGTTGGAGAAAACCTAACCTGGTAGCATCGTAATTCACTGACCTAGGGGCTGTGTAGCTTTCAGATTGCTTCCTGATTAGGTTTGCCCGAACTATGTTTGGTCATGTTTATATGGAAACTAGACTGATTGGTCATACCATACACTACTTTTTTCATGAACTTTAAATGAAACGACGCAGAATTTGTTTCTAAGAGGAGGCTGTTTCATAACAGGCTTTACATGTAATTAAACCACCATGTTAAGGTTGGTAATAAGTGTTAAACACAAGGATTCTGTGAGGTTCCTACCACTTCACCGAATATTTCAAACAAGACATGAAACATGATCAAAACATAAAATAAACAGATAAATAAATTAGGCCACTTAAAATCATTCAAATGTAAAACAATCCGTGAACTAAATAAAGAAAACCAGTAAGTAACACTAAACATTCCTTCAAAATGGAAAACTAATGTGTCAAGTAAATTATACGTGATTAAAAGCTCTGTTAAAATGTAAAATATTCCGCCAAGTAAATACCTCAAGTCATTAAAAAACATTAAAAGCTCCATTAGACCCGGGTTCTTGTTAAATCAGATCTCTTTATAAGCGAGTTTGATTGTAGTAGAATATGCACCTGGGGGGGGGGGGGGGGGCAAACCTAAAATCGTTACTGAGTGCCTCAACGTGGAAGTTGCTACCATGATTTATCGTTCGGTTTTAGCGGAATAGTATGGGAAAAGGAGGATTCAGTTCTATGAATTGGGCCACATACAGTTACTTAGCTTCTAGATCTCGTAAACTGCAGACAAAACCTGATTTTAAATGCATTTTTTCAAAAGGTTTTCCTTTACCCTATTTTAATGAAGAGAGGACGAAAAATAATATATTAAAGAAATTAACTTTTGGTATCCTAATGCAGGCATGGTACATAAACATCATTTAGGAGATCGTATGTCATGTAAATCATGTAAATGTTAGTTTCATGAATTTTCTGGCAACAGATTCATTATTCTACTATTGTGGTGATTGTAAATTAAGTAATTTCAACGAAATGTTTTAACAAATGTATTTCAAATGCAGTACATTTTATGTTGTACCAAAATGAGTTTCATATGAAAAAAAAAAACTTCAAGAAACAAAGAGGAATTAAAAAGTAAAAAATAATTGGTCATAATAACATACGATTTCCTACCCAAACGTATAAATCAAATTTATTTTACAATTCCTGTACAAAAATCATCTAAACTAAACACCCAATTATAAAATAAACACTGATTTTAATTACTATACGATGAATTATTTTAATACCTAACTAATTATAAACGATCTCTTAATTTTTAATAACGATTTGAAGTCGGGGCCTCCTATACTGGCCCCTACCTAACGTAACTGAGTAGGTTTAGTTTTAAAGACTTTTGCGTTTTGATAAATTAGTGTTTAACACAGGATTTGGTGGGTTGTCAGTTACGTTAGGTAATCTTAATATATAAAAATCAATGTCCTGAGATAATATATATACATATACTAGCGAAAATACCCGGCGTTGCCTGGGTCAGTAATAATTATGAGAAAAAATCGTTACTTGTTTTTTTTTTCTGGTTCAAGTGAAAGAATTTAAAACACATCTTTTTGACATGATTAAAAGTAGAGTTTCTTCCTTACCCATAAAAGTAAAATAGCAATAAGTATAAAGAACAAAATAGTATTGATTTAGAAACGAAAGCACTATATTTAAGCATATACAAATTTCCAAAACATGAAATTATTCCTCTCATGTTTAAAAAGATTAATCTGTTGATACTCTTTTTTTTAACATGGAGTCTAAATCCTTCTCTGTATTGCTATTGGCGTTGCTCGTAATCCCCTTATACTTGCTTTAGTTATTTTGGGAAATTTCAATCATTGTGGGCTCTTGGTGCGATTTTACCGAATTTGCGGGAATCGTTTTGGGATACCTTCGATGATGCTCCCTCCTTCTCTCCTTACTTTGTAAAACGATCTATTAATTTTCGTTACAAAGATATTATCGCCAGGTGCTGAGATACTTTTGGTCACCATAAAATGGCGCTAAAGAGTTTCATCCGAAATGTTTCCAAAATAAGTAGTAAAATTTGGCGATTGTTTGAAATTGTGCAAAAAGGAAAAATTAATGGAAGTTTTTGTGCTGTTTATGGATTTGCCTAATTTAGTTGCTGGATTATTTAACACAGTAAAAAACGTTTTTTAAAGATTCTTTGATTGGCGATATTTTGTTTACATGGTGAAAACTGAGAAACATTATGCCGTAGTATTCGGCTTCAAAAACAGCGACATTGAAAAAAACTGCCAAATGCATCAGCTACGGAAATATTTCTGCAAAAATTTTGGCGATCTGCTGGTTGATTGGATAATGAGTAAGTGTTCAATCAGCATAAATAATAATAAAAACCATTAATTACATTAAAGTTCCGTTTAAATGGAAAATGATCAGTCAAATCATGTATTATTTGCCAATCTTGTGCAAAAATCTTACTTCAAGATTTGACTTGAAAAAAGCCTTGAACAGTCACGAAAAGCAAAGATAGTCAACAATACAACAATAGTCGCTATCGACAGGGAGTTGAGATGATACACTAAATACTGTATTGAGTTTAGGAAAGCCTTGGAACATGAAACTAAAAAGCTCATAACTCGTTTTTTATTCTACTTAGAAATTTCGAATAAGTGCCATCTTCAGCAGAAAAATCAGAGCTTTCGATGAACATATAATGTAAATATGTGCAAGTATTTTTTCATCCCTATATTAGAGAATTTATACGAAAATTGTATTTTATTGCTCCCCTAAGGGGGGTTTTGCCCCCCATAACGGGAAGAAAACCACCCTATGTGTTATTCTGATGCATAAGCTATATTATTGTAAAGTTTCATCAAAATCCGTTCAGTAGTTTTTGCGTGAAAGAGTAACAAACATCCATACATCCATACATCCAAACATCCATACATCCATACATCCATACAGACAAACTTTCGCATATATAATAGTAGTTACATATATATATATATCAACGCACAGCCGAAACCGCTGAAGCTTCAGACTTGAAATTTGGCAGGCATGTCCGCATGATTACGAAAGTAACCACTAAGAAAGGATTTTTCGAAATCTCAATTAGTTCGGGAGAAATTAATTAAAACCCCTTAATTTCTGCGAAATTAAAAACCTGTCATTGAAATTCAAATCCCTTATTTTCGAAGGCTTTCCTCCATTCAAATCATTATTCAGTACTTCATCTCAACTTGTTTTTGTGTCTCACGTGATTCTTCGAGGCTTTTCTCAAGTCAAATCATAATGTTTCTGCCTATTGCTTTCATTTTTTCAAAACTAGAAACGAAGTTTTTAAGAACATCATCACAGGCGGACTATCCTTTTGAATTTAGAAGAGTGCAGTTTCCTGTTAAAGTTTGCTTTGCAATAACCATTAATAAGTCACAACGACAGACATTAAAAGTAGCAGGGATCGATTTAAGAGAAGACTTTTTTTCACACAACCAATGTTATGTAGCTTGCTCCAAAGCCAGTTCATCAAGCAGTTTAATAATTTTAGCACCAGAAAAAAAAAACTAAAAATGTTGTATACAAAGAAGTTCTAGCTTAAACATAGGTATAACAATAAAATGTGGATGACCTCTGTTTGCAAAGATAATCGATTGTTTAAAAGGATCGTTAATAACAGTTAAAGATCGGTTAAGGACAAGGGCATATTATATATATATAAGGAGTCCAGGGTCCCCGGGATCCTCCCCAAATTAGAAAAAGTTATAGGTAATAAGTTATTATTATAGGGGATTTTCGAAACTAGGTGCACCAAGCACTGTTAACCCCTGCTAATTCCATTACCCGAGCAATGCTGGGTACGGAAATGCTAGTCTAGAATACTTGTCAAACTTCAGAAATCGGACACCAGTTACGATATATTTATTAAGGAATATAAATTTAATCGTCGGAGGGAGCGGGAAGGAAGAATTTTTGTCTTCAATTCCCCTTGAATTGAACACTATTTTTTTAAACTGAAATATTTTTTAAAAACTTTGCTGAATAAATGAAATTATTTGTTAGCAAAAAAATTATATTAAATTAATTAGTTCAACTATTTTCGAAGCAAAATACATTTAATTTAATAATTTGCTATGTGAGTAATACATAGATTAGTAAGACTATAATTAAAGTTAACACAGGCGGCGCCGTAAAAATCAAACATCCCGATGCGTGAGAGTTAAATATTGTTTAAGACGAGATTCCGCCGTCAAAAAAATGCACCGTTTAAGCCAAAACCACGTGACCTGTGACGTTTCCCGCAGCTGACGAAAGCTGATCTACGTATCCACAACGTATGAAATTTTAAGTTTCTTAGATTTTTCCGGGACCCCTCGTCAGATCCTGACAAAATGAACATGGTACCATCTGGAAAGAGTATGCTCTTCCAAACAAAAAAAAAATCTTTTCAAATCGGTCCAGTATTCTTGGATTAATGCGAAAACATGCATGAAAAACCGCTAGACGAAAGAAATCATAACCTCCTTTTTTGAAGTCGGTTAAAAATAAACACTTCTTTCTACGAAAAAACTTCGGGATTTCTTAAATGTTTCTGGATTCTTGCAAGTGATCTAGTATTGGTGGATCAGGTGGGATAAATACTACCACCAGAACCAAAAAACTTTGTATCACTCAATACCTGCATTTATTTTTTGCTATGAAGCATGCACCTCAATATTTTTTCATACATATCATCCATGCGCGTTTTGAAAAGATATAAATGATTGCATAAACCCAAGAAACAAAGCAATAAGTACATAAAAAAGAGCTCCTGTATAAGTTTTCACTACACAGTAAAAAAAATGTGTTAGGTTACCAGTATTAATGGGTGTAATGTCACACAAATTCTGAAGTGTGTAACATCATTATTTTAAAAACTCAAATTGGTGGAGGAACCGTGCACTATGGTTTATTTAGCATTCAAAGTGCATGCGTAAAAATCAGAATCGGTGCAAAGCAGCTAAATTCCTATTAGCTGACCGAATGCTGTCCTTGGTGGCCGAGCGGTAAAAGCTGCCTTTTCTGTGAGACTCGCGTCGCGTGTTCGGACCCCGCTCAGGTCATTTCCTCTCTTAGTGCAATTAAAAATGACTTATTTGTATATAAAATTAAATAAATAATTAGTATACGTTGGCTGTTAAAAAGCATGAACTTGATAAATCGTCCAAGAAAGTTAAATGAAAATTTAATTTTCATTAATGTGTCACCTTTCGAGCAATTTCTCTGTAAGCATATAGAAAATACTGGTGAAACCTGACCATAGTGCAACCATCCATTAGCGATGTGTAACTTTACACCATTATATCAGCTAAGTTACTCCAGAGCAGTGGAGGCAGCTAAGGTCCTACCGATTTTATGGAGTAAGGTTACACAAAAAATTTTAGTGCAACTTTAACTACAATTAAAAGAAATTGAACCTTTTTCCTCAAGTAGCCCATACTATCAATTTCCTCAGTAGAAAAATAACTGCAATTTTACGGTTTATTCATTTACCAAACATATACTTAATAACGAGTCAGCATACGCAACAAAAATGTTGTCTCTCGCCTGCACACCATGAGCAAAGATAAAATATTCAAAGTAGTGACTAGGCCCATAACTGATGCTCAGTTTTGTGGTTTACTGACTGAAAGTGAAGGTATTGTCCGTTTTCTACAATAAGGCACTTGACTCCTCCCTTGTCATGTGGTATCCGATGATTCTATTTCGCTGTTTTCGGCAGAAGGTATATTCGGATCATAGCATTTTGTTGCAAAAGCAGCAGTTTTTAAAATGTAAGAATACCTAAAATGACAACACACAAGTGAAGCAAGCGATGTAAAGGACACTAAAACTTTTTTGCACATTAAAATGCACGCCCAAATTAAGGCTGTCTGGTTGTCTCCTTTAGAAGCGCGTGCATTGCGTACCGATCACCCCCGCGTAAAATGGAACTATGCGTTCGAGGAGGAGGGGCGAAGTGCCTTCTCCTGAAAAACGGACAATAATTAAGGTTTTGCAATTATGATAAAATGACAATGAATAGCTGTTAGCAATGCAGTTACCTCATCGTTGCTTCTTTCGCTTTCTCCTGGATACTCGCACTTTTTAACGGCTTCCTGGGCTGTATCACGCTTTTTATTTACCGCAGACCAATTTACCATGGCGACAATGGCGATACTTATGCATACTCTCATCGAACTTTGAACAAAGAAACACAAAAATCCCATAAGAGCCAATACAAACCTGCAAGGGAAACATGCTGAAAGAAAATTATTTTAATTTAATAAAGTTGAACATTGTTGTTGTTATTGTTGTTGCTGCATGTGCCAGCTAGACTGGCAATTTGGGGGAGATGAAGCACTGAATAATAATAGGAATGGAGGAAAATCTTTGAAAACTAGGGATTTTATATGGAAATCAAAGTATCATTATTAATATATATATAGTTTTTAATTGATATCTCCGCTAATTATTATCAAAAGATCATGTTAAATAGCCAAACATAAAGAAGGGGAAATTACGAATCTATCGATTTCTGGTTCGATATTTAGTTCACTGGCGTTCTGCAGAAGTAACTCTGACATAAGTACATACATAGATACATACGCTCAGTTTTTAATTGTATAAGATTAATTCTAAAGCAGTAAATAAAATTAAGCTAGCAAGTGAACTCTACAAACTATACTGTGTGTCTAATTATACGTTTTTTTTTTTTTTTTAAGTTGAGTGAAAAAATTCATTTTGACATTTTTTATAGTTTAATACTTGAGATCAGCCCCAGTTCGCTGAACACTGTGTGATGCATTACAGATTTTCAAGTAAATTTATCAATTCTACGCACGAACAATTTTTTTTTTCAAGCGTACTACATAAAGTCCAATTAGCATAACAATATGTTTTTGGTGAGAATTAGGTAGTAGAGTCGAAATTTTGCAGTTGCTTCGTAATCTGCAATTTGTGTTATTTGACGTTGTTGTCTCTTACTTTACTTTGTATGCACAAACGAATTTATTTAACATAAACTACACAGTATTCGAAAAAAGTTGAAAAGCAATTCATTAAGCAAAATCTTTTTAAATTACGTTTAAGCATGTATAATTTATATTCTAGCGAAATCTTTAGCATAGTTAAGATTTAGATTTTAAATACATATAAAATAAATATCCGCATTAGGTATTTCTCTTCTTATATAATCGTACCACAACGAAAAACTGCCATGAAACGGAGCTTCAAGACAAATGTAAAATTTCTGAATTGGCATACGAAGAAAATAAAGCAATTTCAAAAAGATCTATACTTGCTGGACCATTTATCGAACTTAATTCCGCATTGTCTGCAGATTTTTATTGACGTAGCATTTTTCTCTGTATTGGTTTCCATTACTTCTACGTTTTATTCAACATATTGCACAATAAAAGGCAAATAGTAGAGTATTGTTTAAACATTGATTTTACTGAAGAATGAATTGTGGAAAGGTTCTTACATCGTAGGAAACTATCGTCCTTGTCGTCAGAAATGTAGGATTGCTCTTCGTCGCTCGAAATAATCCTCCTGTCTTTAAAAGAAATGAAGTGGAATTTAAAATCTTTCAATAGATAAACTTGTGACTTTTTTAAATAGAGTGGCTTTGATATAGATGAGCTATGACCTTGATAATGTTTACCCCTTTTTGTAATTATAAGTGAAGGGTAAATGTCGCTGAGTTGAGTTGGGTTGCTTTAGTAGTAATTTTTCAAAGGTATCCAACTCAAATCAGAACCAATAGCAGGTCTCTTTTTCACTGCACTCCTTTGATAAACTTGTGACTTTTTTTAAGTATAGTGTGATTTTGATAAGTTGAGCTATGACCTTGTCAATATTAACATTTTTGTGGTAATAGGTGAAGGGTAAATGTCGCTGAGTTGAGTTGGGTTGCTTTTTGTAGTAGTTTTGCAAAGGTATCAAACTGAAATCAGCGCCAATAACATGTCCCTTGCGCACTGCACTCCATAGAAAAAAGAAAGCATTTCAAGGTTTAAGTTCTCCTTATTCGAGCCATACTATTTAGGGTCAGGACATAAATGTAGGGCATACTAATTTGTTATTTAGTATATACGGAAATAAACAGTTTTATTTTCAAAAAAAAGAATTAAAAAAAACTTTTGAAAGCGTATTGAAATTATACCTTGAAACATCAACAAGTCATAGGCCTAAAGAAATGTTTTTGTGAAAAAAGTTTTCTGCTCTCGTGATACAGACATGCGCATTCACACGCAGAGATGTAGATAGAGAAACTCATAGATATATAAATAAAAATTAATCAATAAATAAATTCATACATACATACATTCAATCATACACACACACACATACACACATGCATACATATAGACATCTACACAATTTGATATAAATAGCTAGATCTTGACATTTTAATTTATGGAGATAAACTGACAAATAGTATATACGTTTGCTACATTCACAAATATAATAATACACAAATTTATAAATACTTTAAATCTACAAATACATTTGTATAAATACACAAATGTATGGATACAGACATTAGTATTTTTACGCACAATTAATTTACGTACATAAATGCACACAAATGGAAGGGTAGAGATAGGTGGACAGACAAATAGATAGATATAGATATGAACAGGGGTAGATATACAGAACGGCTGTGCACACATATATAATACAGGTAGTTATCAAAATAATGGAAACACCTGTGAAAAAAATGACATTTTAGAATGCGCTTCGTACGTAATAAAGAAGAAATCTAGACATTTGGTTTATTTAGAATTAGCAATGTATATATTCTGGTAGTAAATAGCGGCTTAGTTGAAGTTCTGGAAGTCTTGGACTCTTTTTAGACGTGTCAAATGTCGGACCTCTCAAATTTTAAAAGAGGCCAAATTGTTGGAGCGCATCTAGTTTAATCAAGTGTAATTGAAACATCTCAAATTTTTGGCGTTTCTAAAAGTACAGTATCTAAAGTCAGGACAGCATAAACAAAGCTCAGTATGTTAGATGTAACTGTGAACCGCACGCAAAAGTAATGCACGTACGGTCGCTTTCCAAATGTTTAAATTATTAGTTGGTTTTAAATAAATGTATTGTGTTGTTTTGTACATGTTTGGCTCCTACTTTTAATATCGCTCTCTAAATAAATAAACCAACTGACATGGTGTCAGGAGTTAAAACCAATATAGTAAGTGGATTGCAAAACCATTAGAGACGTTTTGGTTTTCTTTAAATGAGCGTTTAATTTTCACGAAGAAAATTATTAAACGTTGAAGATCCTACAGTGGATAAATTTTGTTAAGAAGTAATCAACCACAATTAAAAATGGATTCGTTCCGTGCTCCTGGAGAACTTAATTTCTCATCAGGAAATTTAAAAGAATCATGGAAAAAGTGGAAACAACAGTTAGAAAATTACTTGGTAGCGACAGAAAAAGACGCCAAATCCGACAAAACGAAAATCGCCATTTTGTTGAATTTATTGGGAAATCAAGGCTTAGAAATATTTAACACATTCAATTTTGACGGCGATTTTTCCAAAAGTGATAATTTTGAAGATGTTATTGCAAAATTTGAGGACTATTGCTCGCCAAAGCAGAACGTAGTTTTTGAACGCTACAAGTTTTTTTCATGCAGCCAAAAAGGGGGACAGTTATTCGATGACTATTTAATTCAGTTGAAAACCTTAGCGTCGACTTGTGAATTTGAAGAACAAACAGATGGACTAATCCGTGACAGGATTGTACTTGGGATACGTGACCAAGGACTTAAAGAAAGATTGTTAAGGGAGCCAAGCCTAACTCTAATCAAAGCAGCTAAATTTGTCCGCGCAGCAGAAACGAGCCAAGAGCATTTAAGGTTGATGAAAGGCGCTGAAGCACCGATATTTAATGAAACTAGCGTGGATGTCGTCCAGCGGAAAAAGTTGACTAAGAAAAATATGCCTGTTAAATCGTCACTAAATGCTGAGTTTGACTGCAAGAAATGCGGAAGACGTCATAAAGCGAGACAGTGTCCGGCATATGGAAAGAAATGCGCCAAATGTAAAAAGGAAAACCATTTTGCTATGGGTTGCCAATCACATGGAAGAAAAGTTCACGAAGTTAAAGAACAAAGCGAACTTTGTGTTTTTATTGATTCAGTACACTCCGCAAAGGTAAAAGAGACAAATTCATGGAATAAGAATGTAATCTTGTCAAATGATAAGCGAAGTTTAAGTATGAATTTTAAGCTTGATACTGGATCTGAAGCCAATATAATTTCTTATAGGGAAATTAAAAGCCTAGTGAGGAAACGAGATCTTAGGCCAACGGGCGTTACTCTACTGTCATATGGGAATCATAAAATTATTCCAGAAGGAATTGCTTTATTTAAATGCTCTACAGATAAGCTTAGAGACATTGAACTAGAATTTTACATTGTGAATTTTGAGTCAAAACCTATTTTGGGATTAGATGCATGTAAAAAGTTAATGTTAATTGAAAGAGTTGACGTAATGAAAATTGAAAGTAAACAACATGTTATTAACCAATTTAAGAGTGTATTCAGTGGAAATGGTAAATTCCCTGATGAACCATACAAGATTGTTTTAAAAGATGATGCTGTTCCAGTTGTACATCCTCCTAGACGGGTACCACAAGCGCTACAGGGTAGACTGAAAGAGACTTTAGAAAAATTGGAACATGATGGAATTGTTTCAAAAGTCAGCAAGCCGACTGATTGGGTCCAAAGTCTGGTAATTGTTGAGAAGCCAAATGGAAGTTTACGGCTTTGCCTTGATCCAAGAGATTTGAATAAAGTCATAAAGCGGGAACATTATTTAATTCCTTCATCTGAAGATATAACCAGTAGGTTAGAAGGTAAAAAGGTATTTTCAGTACTTGATCTTAAAGATGGTTTCTGGCACGTTCCTTTAGACGATAAGAGTTCAGAAATTTGCACTTTTAACACGCCATTTGGGCGATACAAGTTTAACAAGCTACCGTTTGGTATTTCTTCGGCACCCGAGGTCTTTCAGAAAAGAAGCCAAAAATTGTTTGGTGACATCTCAGGAATTGAAATATATTTTGATGACATAATCATCGCTGGTGCGAATGAAAAGGAACATAATGCTACATTATTAAAAGTTCTAGAGAGGGCTAAGAGATTTAATGTCAAATTTAATGCAGAAAAGTTTCAATTCAAAGTCCCTGAAGTAAAATATATGGGCCAAATCATTTCTAGTACTGGATTAAAAGCAGATCCAGGTCACATTCAAGGCATTCTTGACATGCCAACTCCCACAAATAAAACTGATATTAGACGGTTACTGGGTATGATAAACTTTTTGTCGAAATTTTTGCCGAACATATCGACTATTACAGCGCCTCTAAGAGAAATTATCAAAGAAAATGTTGAATTTTATTGGGGAAAAGATCAAGAAAAATCTTTCATGAAAATTAAGTCTTTACTGAGTTCAACACCAGTTTTGAAAGTGTTCTCGAGTTCAGACCCAATAGTAATTCAATGTGATAGCTCCAAAGATGGACTTGGAGCGTGTTTGATTCAAAAAGGACAGCCTGTGTCATTTGTATCAAGAAGCCTTACAAATAGCGAAAAGAATTATGCACAAATCGAGAAAGAATTACTAGCTATTGTATTTTCCTTTGAAAAGTTCCACAATTTGGTGTACGGTCGACATGTAACAATATAGAGTGATCATAAACCATTAATAACCATCGTAAAGAAACCAATGCACAAAATTTCATCACGCATGCAAAGAATGTTGTTGAAACTTCTAAAATATAATTTTAATATAATCTATGTACCTGGTACGCAAATGTACTTAGCAGATACTTTGTCTCGTGCATTTTCTACTGACACTTGCATCAAAGATGATCCAGAAATGTTAAATGTCATTCATCAAATCTCAAAATATTTACCTATGAGTGAAAGGAGAAAAAGCCAGTTCGAACAAGAAACTAGAAATGATCCAGAATTAAAAATAGTTCTTCAACATATAAAAGAAGGTTGGCCAGAAAGCACAAAGAAAATTCCACAGAATATACAATGTTATTACAAGTTAAAAAGTGACTTACATACTAACAACGGATTAGTTTTTCTTAGTGACAAAGTTGTAGTTCCAAAAATTCTGAGAAAGGAAATGTTACAACTTATTCATGAAGCACACTTTGGACTGGATAAGTGCAAAAAGAGAGCCAGAGAGATCATGTACTGGCCTAAAATGAATTCTGAGATTGAAAATTTAATTTCCCAATGCAGGGTTTGTGAAAAATTTAAAAGAGTCAATAGCAAAGAGCCACTGCATCCTCACGATATTCCTTACAGACCATTTGAAAAGGTTGGTGCTGATTTGATGAGTTTTGGAAACAAGTCTTTCTTAGTTTTGATTGACTATTATTCAAAGTGGTTGGAAGTTTGTGAACTTAATGATAAGTCTGCAAATGAAGTTATTGACAAGCTGAAGTCTATTTTCGCAAAATTCGGTGTTCCAGATAAAGTAGTCTCAGATAACATTCCATTTAATAGCTACTTATACAAGCAATTTGCCAAAGAATGGGATTTTGAATACATTTTCATAAGTCCACACTATTCACCTAGTAATGGTATGGTGGAAAGAGGAGTAGGAATAGTCAAATCTTTATTCAGAAAAGCAAAGGAGGATAACAAAGATTATCATGTAGGTTTAATGGAGTACCGAAATACCCCCATTGCAGGTATAGATCTCTCTCCTGCTCAAATGATGTTCAACCGAAGGCTCAAAACTAAGTTACCCATAACCAGTAAATTATTAAACGCAAAGCTTTTCAGTAATATAAGAGAAAAATTAGTTCACAGACAGAATAAGCAGAAGTTTTATTACGACAAAAATGCTCATTCGCTACAAGATCTCAAAGCAGGAGATAATGTGACAATAAGAAATTACGCAAATAAGACTTGGGAACCAGCTCAAATAGTACATAAGTTAAAATCTGTTCCAAGATCCTATATAGTTAAAAATAGTTATGGTAAAACGTTAAGAAGAAACCGTAGAGACATCAGGAAAGTAAATTTGCAGCTTAAAGAACAAACATATAAAAATATTTCCGCATCAAATGATAACATCAATGAAATTCCTGATAATAACAGCAGCCTTAATGATGATGGAGATACTCACACTGATGTCAGCAATAGAACAACTGTGAACAATGATAACTGTATTCGAACCAGAAGTGGACGAATATCAAGGCGTCCTGCTTATTTAAAAGATTACGTAACTTAATCTTATTTTGCTTTTGTACTTAAAATTTCAAATAACTTATTATCTTAAAAGGGGGGATGTTAGATGTAACTGTGAACCGCACGCAAAAGTAATGCACGTACGGTCGCTTTCCAAATGTTTAAATTATTAGTTGGTTTTAAATAAATGTATTGTGTTGTTTTGTACATGTTTGGCTCCTACTTTTAATATCGCTCTCTAAATAAATAAACCAACTGACACAGTAAGACATGCTCGGCAAAGCAAAATAGTGGGCGGAAAGAGAAACTCAGTAAAAGAGACCGCTGGGTATTGAAGTGGATTGTAAGGTCCAAAAAGCGAACAGCAGCAGCAAAAGTGACCACGGAACTCAATCACTTTTGGATTCACTAGTGTGAGTGATTATGGTGGGGTCAGGTAGCTGAAAACAATTTCACAGCTGGCTACCAGTACGTCCTTTTGGATTCAGATAGTACATGGGCAGACGAGCCCAAAAAGCCCGGGATACAAATTTTTCGGGCCCTCTAGCGACGTTGATGACGTCATCAATATAGCCACAAAGTTTTGTGATGCGAGTCTACATTGCCCTCTGTAACTCGAATTTGCATTTTAATATTAACATATGTTATTAGTGATTCTTAATCAGGAGAAAACGTGCTTTCTAACGGTATATTTGACATTATCATTCATGTTAAAGAAAAAAAAAACAGAAATATTTAAAAAGTTTTTTTTTTTTTTTTTAATGTGATTTTTTTTTTTTTTTTGAAACATTTTGCAAGATAACGTGGAATACAGAATATGTAACTGAAAACGTGTATTTTACTTTTTTTTCATCAAAAAATCACCTTTCGAATGGTATGTATACCTTTTATTATATTACAAACAGTTGTCGTTTACAAAACGATATAGCATAGCACATAAAGTCAATATGGCAACAATAAATTAATGCTGGTTTCAAGAAGTAATAGAGTAACTTCAATAATGCTTGTAACAAATGTAATTATTGTATTTTTTCATGTATATGTAAATAAATTCTAAATTATTTGGGGATATTTGTTGGATTGGTTTCAAACAATTGGTTCAAGAATAAGAAACAAAAGAATGTACACTAATATCCAGAATCAACATACACTGTCAAAACAGAAATGTAAGACATCCAAATAAATTAACATCTTGCTAATATATGCAATAATAAAAGAAGCTAAAACAATGTATAAGGCACAAATTAGCAAGAAAACTGTATACAAGTGTTTCGGGGTTACAAAGAAAGCTTTTCAATGCTAAAGATGTGAGCTTATGGGAGAAAAGACATACAACAAAAGTTTTGGTGGATGGGTGTTTTGTCGGATGGGTGAAAAGGGGTTCCTTGTAACCCTGAAACATCTGTGTAGGGAATATGTAATTGGCATAATCTAAAAAAAGAAAAGGCATAATTCTATTGATTTATGCCTTTATACGCTGTTTTATATTATTTTATTTTTCAAGCACAGAAGTATTTGTTAAATTTTTTTAATGCAATAATAACTAAATGATTTGTGTGCTTTCGGAACACTAGCCTTCATATAAGCAAAGTTTCGTACATCGTATGCTCATTTTAATACATTTACAAGATGTGCTTCGCTTGCGGCAGATACAGGAGGTAAGTTGTATAGAGTGATTTGAGAGCTCTGGAATTGTTGTCCACACAGGTTGGTATAAACCTTCTGAAGTTAGCCTCCATCGCCAGTTGATTGGCGAAGGTATTTTATAATGAGAATCGAGACTGTTGCTCCAAATTCTTGCTTGGAGGGCAGCTCGTTTGATACGTAGTATCAAAGCATCCGCAGTGAGAGGAATATTTTCAATTGCTCTATTGTTTCTTGGAAATAAAACTCATATGCAGTCATTTATATCGAAGACTTGATGTTTGATCGTAGAGATAGGAAGACTTTTATTATTTACTAATCAACTGAAAAATAGTTTAAGAATCGATATCGTATTCGACAGGTAGGTTAGTGACAGTTTAAAGGCCGGTACCCGAGAAAGTTAGTAGAGGAAGTGGCATTGGTATTAAAGTCTCAAACTCAACTGCAATTCCAAAAAAAATTAAACAAATCCTATGTGTCAATGAAAACTAAACACAATTGTTCCAGTTGCCAGCTAAGAAAATGGTGGGAGACCAGTATCTGGGAAAACTTGTTTGTACTTATGATAAAAGAGTATTGACGTCAACAACTATGGATATTTCAAGCATTCCGCCTGCCTCATAGAAGAAGCAGATGGCTGCCTACTTCTCCGTGTTCAGCCTGAAGTAGAGTGTGGATATACTCGCATCCTAATACGAACTGTTTACTCAGATATGGTGCTGGTGATTATTTCAATATCACTGTTTCCACAAGTACAAGGTATTGGTGAACTATGGCTAGTGAATGGTTTGAGAAAATACAGAAAACTCATTCCAATTCACGAGATTTGTGTCACACTCTCACCGAAGATTTGCAGAAATTTGTTGGTTTTTCATTCTGTAACTGGTTGTGACAGTTTCCACATTTTTATGGCATTGGAAAGAGGACTGCTTGGAAGGTCTGGATGTCATTTCGCGAAATTGATTGCGCATGGTATCGACTCTCTACAGTTATTACTTCTGATATTGATGATGAATTTTATGATCTGTTCAGCGTTTTGTTATTCTACTCTATGATCAAACATCAAGTCTTCCGAATATCAATGACTGGTTGGTTGGTTTATTCAGTTTTAATGGTGCAAGAGCCCTTGAGGGCTATACTGTGCCAATGACTGCAGACGAGTTTTGTTTAAAAGAAATAATAGAGCAATTGAAAATATTCTTCCCACTGCAGATGCTTTGATACTTTTGATTTGCCAATCAAATATGAAGTTATAAATGATTAAAATAAATGACTAGCTACCTGCCATTATAAAAATTATGTAAAAAAGGTGTACTTATCCAATTTTAACTCAGCACATTTGTTTAAAAAACATGCATAAATAACTGATTAGATTGATAGACTAATTAATTGTCATTCAAAAAAATTAATTTTTAAAGGAATACTTATCCTATTGAAATAGAAAATCTAAGATAGCACATTCGTCAAGAAATTATAAATAAACCAGCTGCGTTGTTCGGCTTTGCCTGGTCTATCTTGAAAATAAAAAATGTGTCAAGTGACGTAAATTAAACAATCAGGCTTAAATAAATAAATTTAAACAAACCATGCAAACTTTCCCTTCCAAACAATGACGACCGATATTAAAGTATTTTTAAGAAATTAAATCCAGAAAAATGGATTTCAAAAACGTAACCATGGAAACACAAAGTAAGTTTAAGGAATTAAAATGCGAAAGAAAATGGTTCACAATTTGAATGAAATCGAGATTTCTTAAACATGATTTTAAAAGGCTTGTAACTTTTTTTCCTTTCGAGATAAAAGCTTATTTTTTCGATCAAAGATCGAGTTAGATCTGGAGTAAAAAAGGTCGCTTTTTCTAATGGCGTCAAAAAGAAAGCTGTGGGACGATTCCTTCACTTTTTATTGATTTATTTAGTGAAGAAGGTAGTGCCTAAATTTCAGCTAAGCCTAAAAAAATTCGAGCAAATAACTCCCGCCGTAATAAAGTTCAAGCATTGGAACAAATTGCGTAGAACGCGGAAAAATCTACCCTTTCTAACGATACGTAATATTAATATGTGCAAGTAATTTTTCACCTCCATTTTTTAAGAATTTATGTGAAAATTGGACCTAAATTGGAATTAAAAAAAAAAACTATTCATCGAGTTTTATTCGAACTGGTCTGCAAACTTTTTCAGGACTTAAAGGAACAAACTGTGAAAATTTCAGCGTAATCGGCCAGGTATTTCTCGAGTTTTGCGTGTTCAAACACACAGACGCTTTTTGGAGACTTCATTTTATACTATGTAGAGATATATGAATAAATCCTATACCCGCTTTGCGCGGAGATACGTTTTTTATTTCAACAATTATAACCTTAAATTTAAAAAAGAAACAAATGAAATGACCATCGTAGTTTGTAACTGGATGGTGTCAGAATATCGTAATATTATTGACCATCAAAAAAATAAGCTGGTCTTCTACTAATCCCAAGTTACAAAACTTCATTTTTTTTTAGAAATGTACATTTTGTTTTTTGTTTTTTTTTTCAAGCCTGGTTGCGCCATGCCGCTTCACCGCTGCTTTGCTGGGACTGATTAAAACTCGGGGGTGACCGGGTAAACACGACATACGTATGCAACGCCGCTTACATACCATGGGGAGGGGCATACAAAGGACTACACGCTTTGGGTCACACTCTACTATGCTATAATATGGATTGAGCTGGCTTTGAAGTATAACAGTGTTTCATCAGTGGCTTTTTATCTGATTGTGAGGGACTCGTTTGAAATTGATTTGTGAGGTGGTATTCGGAACTCCAGCGCTCGAATACGCTACCTTGCGGTGATTTACAAAGCTGCAAATGAAACTAAAACATTGCCACGTTGCGTTCCACGTGTGTCTGTTGACGTAAACACAGGCAGTTTGTTCTGAGTATTTATTAACGCAATCGATGCGTCTTAGTTTGCTTTCAGCTACAGAAATTAATTCGTCCCTTAGTAGTATTCTCGAGCTTCTCAAAATAATGTTAGTTTTCATTATTTCCTTAATAATTGGTGAAAGCGAAAATTCTGGATTAACAAACTTGGATAACATTATACAAGGTAAAAATTTTTATTGTTTTGTATGAATTTGTAAGAATATGGGGTTTTTTTTAATCTTAAATTAATTAAACTTACCATATTTTACAGCAGCATTTAGTTGGAATGGACAGTATGCAAAATATTTTCTTGAATATATTATCGTAGAACAAAATGAATAACCGAGAAAGAATTTACTTTATTCCTTTTATTCTCAGCTGAAAGGTTTCGCCAAATTTGTTTAGGGTTATAGTTTTAGTATAGTGCGAGCAAAGTAGCCTTGGCGAGATTTCGCGTTTTTAGTTAAACCATTTTTAATTTTTATCATGAGTGGAATAAAATGATAGTAAGATTACAGAATTCGATAAGTGAAAAGAAATAATGGTCAATCAACTGAAAAGAAAACTACCACCATATATCCGTGAGAATTTTGTTGATGATTTGCATAACATGACACAATTAAATCGTAACTCAGAAACTAGAAAAATCGAAACAGAAAATTTTTAAATTAACCGATTCGGGAATTCGAGAGAAATAACTCAGCTACAAATGGAAAACAATAAGCGCTAGCCAAGCAAGGCAAAAAAGTATCATCTTCTTTCGATAACAATTTGTAATGTCATATTGAGTTTTCTAGCATTAATTGTTATTCTTGTCAGGCCACAATTATTATTTAGTTTTATCAAGAATTTATAAATATCGAATTCAACATCGTGGAAATAGCTGCTTAGAACTACGAACTACGTAGTTTGCATTAATCTTTGACGTTTAGTAATACTTCTTGAATTCTCATTTCTTTCTACGTGGGCCAGAATATCCACAAGACTTTGAAAATTAATTTAAAAAGAATAAAGCGAAAAAATCATACCTACGAACAAGATCACAACACTTTTAGCATTTTCTTCGTTACCATGTGCGTTTGTTTTAGTTTTTAAGTCCGCCATTAGACAGTGACTTCAGTGCCCCCTATAGTTCGTTGGAGTTGCGAATATACAAAGGAGTATACAATTATGAAAAAAAAAAACTTTTGAAGTTCTGGATTAAGCTAGTTTTGATACTAAACACCTCAAATAAAACAATCGATAAAAAAGGATTTCATGCCGCAGTGAGAAGCAAAGGGATGTAAGTGCCAAAATTAAAAACATGGAGATAATTCGTAGGGGAAGATGCTGTACCCACGGACGGTTGTACCTACGGACGTTGGTCGGGAAATTCCGGATATCGTCGAGAGAGGTCCTAATTGGGGTTCAACGTGTGTGTCACAGCCCTCTCCAGTACCTCAGGAAGTTTCAACGCCATCGAACGAACATTTAAGATTCTATCACATTTTTTCGGTTTTAGTAGGGTCTAAGTACAAAAAAACATGAGCATTTTTTTTTTTTTTTTGTCCGTCGTGGATTGTATTATTCATTTTTGTTGTAGGTATCATTATTCCCTATATTTTGAAGGTTTTTTTCTGATTTTTAATGTTGTAAAACTGTGGTCCTGTCGATGTGACTGCTTTTCAAAATCAAAATGGCATACCTTTGTACCCAAGGACACACAACCATGTGTAGCCACGGACAGCAATTTTTTGTCTCCTTGAGTCACACATGAGTGACAACAATGTGAAGTACCTCAAAATTAGTGCCTTGTCATCAACGTCCGAAATTTGCTTTCAACAATGATGATGAATTTGAAGTAGGGATGGAAGTTAAAGTGTTGAAGTAACCCCCACCTGTTGTAGGATCTACAGGCCGTCAATCCCACCTGTTTTCATTTGAAGTCAACTTTTCTAGATTTTTGTTTGTTTAATCTAAACTGAGATTATTGCGGTGGGTTAATTTGGTTAAAGGTTTCAATTTGCATATAAATTGAAGTTGTTATGTAGATATATAGATAGCTATACTATCATGAATCTAGTTATTTTTTTGTTTAAAATAATAACTTTTTTAAAGAGTTCACTGATGTTAAAGATTAAGGAAAATTTAAAAAAGGGAAAAAAATCTTCGATTAATTTTCAAAGTTTAATTTCTGTTGGAGAATATGTTTAGTGTTATTTTCAATGGATGTTTCAAGTATTTCAATATAAAATGGCTTATGAAAATGTATTGAGTATAATTGAGTTCCTCAGACCTATTTATACATAATTTTTTTATATGTCCATGGGTACAAAGGCACCTGTCCGCGGGGTGAACGGGTTGTTGTACCCACGGACAAAAAAGATGGTTTTTTAAAAACAAAATTTTGAGGTTGGAAGCTTTGAGATTTTCACCTGACAAAAATTGCCAAATTAGATGATAAGTTGTAGATTCTGCCAGAACCTTTTCCGATCGATTATCCATTCCCAAAAACCAGCAAAAATTGAAAAGTAAATTTTGTCCGTGGGTACAGCAGCTTCCCCTACCAATGGTAGGAGAATCTCTCCTCTGTTTTAGGGCCTCCTGGGTGCTGCTATGAAGTATGATTTAGAAATAAAATCAATGAAAGCCTACCTAGGATCTGAACTTTAAACGCGTTTTACTCGAACTTTTAAAAAGTCCACTTACATCCCTTTGCTTCTCACTGCCACATTTGTCGTGTACTACATTTCAATAACCTTTCGCATGAAATTCTAGAACAGAGCTGAAAAAAAGCTAAATTTTAAATTTTTCAAAAAAATGTATGTCAGACCCAAAAACAGAAGCATTAAAAATTACATTTTTGAGATAGCTCAAAATAATTGTACTGAAATGAAAATAGGTAGGTTTTGCTTTGAATTCTTAATGTAGAGCATAGACAATCTTACCTGCCATTTATCTTCACAGTTGGTACATATCCTTCAACTTGCTGAATTCATTACGATATTTTTTTCTGAAAACTAACACAATAAACTTATGTTACTAATGATATGAAAAATGTTAACAAATGATATGAAAAGTGAATCTGAAATTGAGTTCATGAAAAAAATAACTCGCAAACTTTGTTTAACTTTAAACAGTTAAATTAAATTAGTCTCTCTGTACCTATTTACCACGTACATGTAGTTTGAAGAGTTTGATCAGTCCCTGAAAGTAGCTCTGTTTTTTTAATCCGGGTCAGAGGTCGAGCAACCGTAATCCAGTACTCCCAGAGGTGTTGATTTGGAATGGGAACTAGGAGGATCTTGTGACCTCAGCATATTTAATGTGCCCCAGTCATCAGTAGCTTACACGGGAGATCATTGGTCGGCAGGCATTGAACCCGGAACCCTCCAGTAACGAGTCCAACGCCTTACTGCTCTGACCACCACCTTCCCCAATTAAACAGTTAAAAGTACAATGAAGTTGTAATTACTAAAGTGGTATTTCTATTATTTTATTGCACATTTTTGTTTAAGCATTTCTTCCTAAACCAGGCAAATTTTTAAAATATTTTAAACCACAAACATCGGTACATTTTGCCAAAAACTCTCGTGGATATATTGAAAGTTTTGGAAAAATGTTTTCTTCGTAGCAAAGCAAGTTATGCTGAGTAACACATGTCTCTATACTCAATGATATTTGACCTTCTTTGTTTAACGTGATAACTCTGTCTGAAAAATCATTAAATGATCAATGCAAACTGGAATGAGTTCTAAAAACTGTCAGGTTAAAGAATTATTTTACTGACTTCAATTACAGCTTTAAAAAAAATGTTTATTCTTCATTCTTAAATTTCTTATCAGCCATGGGTCATTCCATGTCAAGTGATCCAAAGTTTTTTCCCTCACCTTTTTGTATTTCTTTGAAATTTGGCTCATCAATTGTACCCTTTGAGGTAATTAAAAGTCCAAATTTTTAGATTTTTATCTCTATTATTTTTTTATTTATGACACTTTGATTTTTCGAAAAACCCTCTTTTTTTCATGGATGCTTGAACATAAAATGGACGATAACTCAGCACCAAATATAGATAAAAAGATTTGGTAAAAAGCATTTTAAAGTACATTAGGTGCTGTTTAATGGGATATGCAACATGACTAATTTCAAAAAAATTTTAATTTTAAAAAAATGAAATTTAAATTTTAAATTTAAATTTCTCAGAAAAGGTATAATTTTTTTTTTTTTTTTAAATTCTCAAAAAATTGTGTGTATTTTATCTTCATTTGTGCAAAGTTTCAAGTTGGGATCTCAATAGGATCATATTTTTATGAATTTTTAAATAAAATTTGACTTATGAAATAATGACATTTTTCTGATTCTAATTAGTTAAATATGGCGTTCTCTTACTGGGGATGATCTAGTAAGTGGTGATTGATCATGACTATGCTTGAAGTGAGCTGAAATGAATTTTTAGATTAGTACCCCCCCCCCCTTAGCCACACAACCACGTTTCATCTTTTCTTTTTTTTTTTCAAAACTGTATTCAAAAAAAAAGCTGGCATGTAAGAGTTATAATCATAATAAACTGGGACACACGCTGCTAAACATCAGTAGTGACTAGGGGGGGGGCATAAAAACTAAAAGTCTGAAAAACTTTAACAGACAAATAGAAAAACTCATTTGCAGCTTTTTTTTTTCTTTCGGAAAGTGGGACGGTAGAGGGGAGGGGGCAATCTGGAATGAAGTTTAACAACATGGAAGGTTATGCTCAAACTAGCAAAATGTGTTTGATCTATAACTGCTTTTAATATATGTATAAATAGATCTCGCTGCATTGCTCTCCTTTACAACTGAAATTAAAAAGAAAACCTTAAAGAAAAGAAAAGAAAAGAAAAAAACAGTTACACTCCAAATGTTGTAGAAAGACAGTTTTATGCGGACAGACATATGATATGATACTTAGATTTATTTTTAGTTCAGTGTGAAAAGAATGGAACAACACGGGGGAAACACTCCTATTTTGCTATGATCTTGGGACAAACTATTTCTTTCGTGTCTCCAAAATTGAAAGTTGGTGCAGGGGTAGGGGATGAAATGAATCATAACTCCTTATCAGATAGTGAATTAATCAAGTACACTTTGTGAAGTAAGGATTGAAAAAGAAACACTTGATCTGAAAAAAAAAAAAGCATCAGGTGAGGCGTGATACTAGTATAGTGTTAATCGTTGGTGTGGGTGTGGGGGGAGGGGTAATGTACTTTGTTTTGATTTAAAGAAGGAAATTTACCAGTTTTTAATATGTTTTCTATTCATTTTGTTTTATTTTATTCATTTATTTATTTTTTACATTTTGAAAATAGTTTTGAAAAAAAAAGTAAATAATAATAAAAGTGGTGGTTCGGGGGGAGGGGTCTTGCTTTAAAGAAGAACATTTACCAACTTTTAATAAGTTTACTATTCATTTTGGTTATTTATTTATTTATTTATTTATTTTTACATTTTGAAAAGTTTTGAAAAAAAAAAAGATAAAAAGTGGTTGCGAGGTTTAGGGGGGAATACAAATCTACAAATTCATGTCAGCTCATTTCAAGCATAGTCATGATTAATCACTACTTACTAGATCATCCCCAGTAAGAGAACGCCATATTTAACTGGTTAGAATCTGAAAAATGTCATTATTTCATAAGTCAAATTTTATTTAAAAATTCATAAAAATATGATCCCATTGAGATCCCAACTTGAAACTTTGCACAAATGAAGATAAAATACACACAAATTTTTGAGAATTTAAAAAAAAAAATTCATTACACTTTTTCTAAGAAATTTAAATTTAAAATTTAAATTTCATTTTATTTAAATTAAAATTTTTTGAAATTAGTCATGTTGCATATCCCATTAAACAGCAACTAATGTACTTTAAAATGCTTTTTACCTAATCTTTTTATCTATATTTGGTGCTGAGTTATCGTCCATTTTATGTTCAAGCATCCATGAAAAAAAGAGGGTTTTTCGAAAAATCAAAGTGTCATAAATAAAAAAATAATAGAGATAAAAATCTAAAAATTTGGACTTTTGATTACCTCAAAGGGTACAGTCGATGAGCGAAATTTCAAAGAACTACAAAATGGTGAGGGAAAAAATTTCCCAAATTTTGGATACTTGACATGGAATGACCTCCATGCGATCAGCTGATTAACAAGAACATTTCAAACGTCCACAATTTTTCACCACATTTTGTTAACCCCGACACAAAAAGAAAGGGGGTTATAAGTTTGACATGTCTGTGTATCTGTGTGTCTGTCTGTGGCATTCTAGCGCCTAAACGGATGGACCGATTTTGTGGAGAAAAAAATTTTTGTTCGAAAGGAGAGTTGATCGAGAGTGTTCTTAGCTAGGTTGCGTCTTCGGATGACATTAATTAAATGAAGATCTTAATTAAGAACCTCTAAAAGATTTTTCGCGATTTTTGCAGTGAAAACATAGTTAAAATTTTTTATTAGTTCCAAAATAAAGAGTGCTTTTTTCTGCATCTGATAGAATGTGTTTGGAACTTTCGTGTGATATAGACTTCGAATTATAACGCTTTTTAAAGCAGATTTTAAATACGGTTAAGCCTTTATTCAAGCGATTGGTAACCGAATTCATTGTTGGCCGACAAGGAAATTAAAAGGAATGATATAAATTTTTATCTATTGCCAGTTTCTATTTGTTAACAAATAAAACACTTGTAATTGATTTTCAATAGTATAAGGCTTTTAAAAGGATTTTCAATTTTCCCTCCTGATACTACATTTGCAACTCAGTCTTGTTTTTTTTTTTTTTTTTTTAATTTTTAATTTAAGACTATCACTTACTTGTTTATACGTTCGTAATGTACTGAAATGAAACTTTTTTTTTTCTTTAGGACTCATACTTTTTCCTACACAGATGTTTTCATGGTGAAAAACGATCTATATTTTCATTTGAAAAGTTAATATTGGTTAAAATCTAGTAAATTATGGAATAAACAAATTTAGAATTTTACTTCAGTAGACTCTTAGAACTCTCTTAAAAACACTGAAAGTTGTAAATTTCTACCATTAAAACGTTTTGAGAAAAAGGTACATAATCTTTAGCAATTTAACATTACGCGTTTGCAGGGTACCGACTCCCCTGAATTCAACTTGGAATACAAAGACAAAGTGGACAATCAAATTCTGCTTCAACATTTCTAAGACAAAAATATACTTTTTTCAGATACTAGAAAGAGTTCAATTTTTGAAGTTCTTATTGAATTCAAGATATTTCTTATTTTCTTTTTTATTTATAAAAACAAACTTCTTGAAAAAAACATATTCCAGCAGAAGTTTTAAATATCCATTGCATGAGCGACATTTTAAAAAATGACTATCAAACATCATGACATTCAAAATTTTTGAAGATCAAATAACAGTTTTCATTTTTGAATGACATAACATTTTAAAGCTTTTTTAAAACTTCATGGCAAAATATCAGAAAAAAAATTTTTTTTTCCTTGTAATTCTTGGCATTCAGTGATGTTAAGTTATTCAAAATGAGTTTTATAGGTAACTGATACTGGGCGGATTGTTCTTTTTAAGTGCTGGAACGAAATCAATAGCAGTTGAACTTTTGACTGACAAAGTAATAAAGGCTGAATCGATTGTATTTCCTTCGCACAAAAGGTATCCCCCCCTCCCCCCAAGTATAAAAATACAGTGAATAAGGTTTTTTTTTTTTTTTTCGAAAATACTTTTAAGTTTTACAAAAAAAAAAAAAAAAAAAAAACAGTGCCTTCCTGGTAGAACTATCCCACTTAGTGGCTTCTCAGGTTTTATAAGTTGCTCAATTCATTTGTACAGGCGTGATATTTTCAAGTATGTTTGCACATTATTTCCGGGATTTTAAACTTTAGCTAATAATATTTACATATTTGAATCTAAAGAAACATTAGGTATTGCAAAGCAAAAATATCAAACTTTCTAAAATGTTCTCTCGTGCTCAAAAAATTATAATTTGCACTTGTTGCAGGTGTTTCCAAAATGAACATTTGATTTTGAATTTCAGCGACATTATTTTTGTGAAAAGCTTTAAAACGCGTCAAACTTTGAAAACCGCGTTATGTCAATTACCCCCATCGTACATTTCCAAATTTATTCATCCTAAGTAGTCAAAATTAAATTTTTGAGTTTAAAATTTTATATTGGACTAGCATTCCCGTACCCGGTATTGCTCGGGTAATGGAATTAGCAGGGGTTAACAATGCTTGCTGCACCTAGTTTCGAAAATCTCCTATAATAATTACTTATTACCTATAACTTTTTCTAATTTGGGGAGGATCCCGGGGCCCCTGGACTCCTTACATATATGCCTTTGTCCTTAACCGATTTTTAACTGTTATTAACGATCCTTTTAAAGTATTGATTATGTTTGCAAACACAGGCCATCCACATTTTATTGATATACCTATGTTTAAGCAAGAACTTCTTTGCATACAACATTTTGTTTTTTTTTCTGGTGCTAAAATTATTAAGCTGCTTGATGAACTGACTTTGGAGCAAGCTACATAACATTGGCCGTGTGAAAAAAAGTCTTCTCTTAAATCGGTCCCTGCTACTTTTAATGTCTGTCCTTGTGACTTATTAATGGTTATTGCAAAGCAAACTTTAACATTAAACTGCACTCTTCTAAATTCAAAAGGATAGTCCGCCTGTGATGATGTTCTTAAAAACTTCGTTTCTAGTTTTGAAAAAATGAAAGCAATAGACAGAAACATTATGATTTGACTTGAGAAAAGCCTCGAAGAACCACGTGAGAAACAAAAACAATATCAAATTTATAGTTCGCTATCGACCAAAAGTTGAGATGAAGTACTGAATAATGATTTGAATGGAGGAAAGCCTTCGAAAATAAGGGATTTGAATTCAATGACAGGTTTTAATTTCGCAGAAATTAAGAGGTTTTAATTAATTTCTCCCGAACTAATTGAGGTTTCGAAAAATCCTTTCTTAGTGGTTACTTTCGTAATCATGCGGACATGCCTACCAAATTTCAAGTCTGAAGCTTCAGCGGTTTCGGCTGTGCGTTGATATATATATATATATATATATATATATATATATATATATATATATATATATATATATATATATATATATATATATATATATATATATATATATATATATATATATATATATATATATATATATATATGTATGTATATATATATATATATATATATATATATATGTATATATATATATATATATGTTATCTCAGGACATTCATTTTTATATATTAAGATTAATTATCCTTACGTGAAGAACTTGGCGCGTTTTTAAACGTTATCTCTTAGTTAAATCAACGTCCCCGGAATACTAAATGTCTATACTAGACCGACCGCAAACAAATGAACCTTATCAGTCATTTGAGAAATCGAATCCATTCCTTAAAATAGGTAGAGAAGGAAGAAAGTACACGTGCCATATTTTAAAGTTTAGCGACATTTTGGAGGTATGAAAATATTGCACTATTTTCGTTATGTGATCATTTAGATCTGAAATGTTTAAGTTGCAGCAATTGCTGTAAGGAGTTGCAGAAAAGTAAGAATGACAAGCCTTGCGTTTTTTATTGCAACCCTACTCTTGCCAAATTTCAATTCAAATTAACTATAGGAGGCGTTGCAGTCTCGGACCAATGGCTGCTGAAAGAGGTTAAAACAAGATCCATCCTCTAAAATAGGGTGTGACCCAGGGGCGGCATTTCAGCATTTCATTTGGGGGGTCGAGTTGAATATGTGTTACCACAGTGCGATACCAAACACACATTAGCTAACAGGAAGTGATCGTAAAATCGGTTTAAAGTGAATAAAAATTAGTGTTTAGAAGCAATTAAAATTTTGATTAATTTTCTAATAAGTTATCATACAAAGCATCACGATACTAAATTTTTATACCTTTTGGAAAAGTTTTAATGCATGATTTTTGGAATTCGGAGGAGCAGGGAATCGTGTTACGAATTTATCAGTACCCAGTGTCATGCTGTTTTGACAGTACAGCTAAATAGAAAAGGTTTATTTATTTTTTGCCCATTGTGCTTCGAAAATAATTCTCTAACCTCCCGAGACATAAAAAGAAATCTTTCTCTACCAGTTGAGCAGATTGTAATAGTTAAAAAATAATTGAAGTAACGAAGTTATGTATGAAAATACTTTTTATGTCTTGCTCTTCAAAATCACACAGGCAACTTCAAAAATTGTGAGGGGCTTAATTTTTCATCATTGAGTAATCTAGTCGCGTCGACGCTCTCAGCTTCAATGAGATGTCATCTGCCTCCTGCTCTGTTACCCACTATTCCAGACTGAGAAGTCCATAACAAAGACGAAACTAAAGTCTCTGGATATAATAACCGATCTGTCGGTATATTGCTTGTACGTTTTCTTGCTTCATGCTAAAAATTTTACTCAGAATTGAAACATTTTATTTTTAAAAATCCAATCCAGATAATATAAAGAAAACCATACAGAAAAATAATTATCATCAAATCTTGAGTTAATTTCATTCGAAACTGAATCTATTACCTCATACAAAATATTTAAAAAGTCAATGTTTGACTTCACATCATCATGTGAATTTGTCTTTTTTTTTTCAGCGCCTTTTTACTTTCTTTTATATCTAATACATAGAAGAAAGTATTGGATTCGTGCAAATTTTCGAATTTCGAATTTTGACGGATTCGAACGTTTTGAGGTGTGCTGAGTCCATTTCGACTATTTTTGGAAAATGTCTGTCTGTCTGTGTGTGTATGTGTGTGTGTATGTATGTGTGTGTGTATGTATGTGTGTGTATGTATGTGTGTGTGTATGTATGTGTGTGTGTATGTGTGTGTGTCACGTCTGTGTGTGACCAGTTTTTTGTGGCCGCTCTACAGCAAAAACTACCGCATGAAATCGAACGAAATTTGGTACACATATGTGCCCCTATGTGAACTTGTGCCCATTGGTTTTTGGCGCGAATTCCTGCAAGGGGGGTAGAGCAATGGGACGTTTTTTGAGTTACGCGTGCTTGCTATTCTTCAGGAAGTAACTGGCGGAATCAGACAAAATTTGGTCCATATGTTGCCATTAACAGGAACAGGTGCTGATTCAATTTTGGTGTCAATAACGCAAACGGGGGTTGAGCTATAGAACGTTTTTTGTCGTCAATTGTGACTGCTGTATCTCAAGAAATAATGAACAGAATGAAAGAAAAATTTATCAGCAAGTAGTCCTTAGTGGGTATAAGAGCTGATTTTATTTTGGTGTCAACAGCTAAAAAGGGGGTAGCGCAATCGCTCGTTCTTTTTTTCCATTGTGAGTGCCCTATCTCAAGAAGTAATGCTACGTTATGGTTGAAATTTGGAATATATGTGAATCCATATGTAAACAGGCTTTGGTTCAATTTTGACGCCAATCGCTCCAAGAGGTGTTGATTTTTTTTTTTTTTTTTTTTTTTTTTTTTTTTTTTTTTTTGAATAAAAATAGCTTTATTAATGCAACAATGAGAAAGATAAATCGTAATAGATTGTCGTCTGCGTATTTCTCGTGATTTTAATTGAATGGAAATGATCGGAAATATTATCTCAATGATTTAAAATTTTTAACTGTTGCCATCTTATGTTTGTTAACAAATAAAATATTTGTAATTAATTCAAGCAAGGCTTTTAAAATAACTTTCAATTTTCGCTCTTTGCTTTGCTTTTGCAATAATTCAGACATTGGGATGGTAGTCAAGTTTTTGCATGTGTAATTTTGTTTTTGTTGGGAATATTGCTTCCTCGTCAAGCATGGGGAGGGATCAGAAAAAAAAAAGAAAAATATAGAAGAAAGTTTCGTGATAGCCACAACATACTAGTTAAAGTTGACTTGGAGGAAGAATTTTTTTTTTTTTTTAAGTTTCACGATTGAGCGAAATATACATCTATGTAAAATCTATTTTCAGTTTCATTTGTAGCTTGAACTGTGGTAGAATGAACGCACAGATCAATTGCAGATTGAATTGGTGCTTGAATAGTTCGAAAATTAAGGGTAGCGGATTGAAAATGTTTTAATAGAGTAAAGCATTTTTCAAAAACGTTCCTCAACACAAATGAATTGAATAAAAATTCAAACCAAGTCATACATGCTAAACGGCAGAGCTTTTTCAATATTGAAAGAATCGTTTTGCAATAATTCTTCCAGTCGTCAAATCATTGCTTTGAAGTTAAAGAGAAATGTTTTTATGGCTTCAACTCTTTAAGTCCATCTTGTGTCACTCCGAGATTGCATTATAGAACCTCATAAAAGGTATTTGTTGATATGTTTTTTTTTTTATTCAATAAGCACATGCGTTTTTAAGAAGTTTCTATGAAAGCAGATAATGCATTGAGCAGCTGAAACATGTTTCTAGCAAAAGAAAGCGATGAACACTCATTAAATAAATATGCACTTTAAAAATGAGCGTAAAAGTGAATGTAAGATATCAAGGAATTTTCTTGTAAAAACCATGTTGCCACACCACTTTGCACGAGCCTCTCCTATTGGACATACCATCGTTACACTGTGGGCACACAAGTATGAAATATTTAGCCTATATGAAGAAATGTCTTCTTTAGTTAAAATTAACCATGGTTCTCTATTAGTTTTCTATGTTGTGAAAAAACCGGAAAATACTTCATGAATTTCTAAGTCATCATCCAAATAATGAAAAACACTTTTTCTAGTCTGGGAATGTGTTGAGTTTCATCAAATAGTTACTGAGAACGAGTGAGATTTTTTTTAATGAACATTGATTTCCGACTTACATAAATTGAATTCATCTATTTTCTACCATTCTGCTCAAAAACTTTGGGGGTGCGACCGCCCCCTCTTGAACCCCCTATTTGCCGCCCCTGGTGTGACCTGTCCAATGAGATATCTGCCTTGACCTCACGAAATAGAAATGTTTTACCTCTTTGGCTAGTTTCTTAAATTCCAAGGTGACCGTATTCAAAATTTAGAACCAATAACGCACTTGCAAATTCCGTTCTTCAGCTTTCCTCTCCGTATCTTCCCTTCACGAAAATGGACACTTCTAGAACAAAGCGCGGCCAATAGTCAACTCTTCGCAGTCACACTTTATCACATTTGCCTCAAAAAGTGATCCTCCGCCGCGCCGGTACAACTGACAACGCTACCAAGCGGCAAACAAGGATGGCGTTGCTCTGACGATGAATCCAAACAATTCAAACATGTGCTTCGTAAATATCGTCTGATATTTAAAATTGTTCTTATCTTTTGCTTTTTGCTCATACACCTTTGCTCAAATTAACTCTCTTCTGCAATTTTTGCTTCTGTGAATTTTTTTTCTGTGTAATTAAATTGTTAATTGTTAAATTCTCCGCTATTAATTTCTAATACCTTCGCTAGATGGCAATAGTAGTTATACCGAAACTTATTTATTGGAATCGCTTTTTTTCTATGTTTAAAGTGAGAAAGCGACAGGCATTTAGCATTAAGGAAGCGTTGGTTAAAACGAAGCGCTTATCTGCTTGCCTAACAATTGACAGAAATAATTTTTCTGAAATATAAAATTAAAGTTTTAATTTTAGTCAAAACGGGTCATTAAATAAGGCTTGAAACTCTATTAGTATGAAGAATAGTATGTCAAATACTTAAACTCAACTAAAAAAGAGTAAAATAGTGTGCCAAATAAATGAATATACAGTCGAACCCCACTGTAGCAAATCCGGGATGTAACAATCCCCCTCCCCCCCGGTTGAAGCAAACCTTTTAAATTGTCCCAACTAAGGCCCCCATATAAGCGGCTCTAGTCCCAACTGAAAATCGATCTCGTTAATGTATTTTCAAACGCTTATAGCAGTCTGCAGAAACAATCCGATTGAGGTTCGTTACAGCTGGGTTCAACTGTGTTATGCCACTAAAAAGAAGTAAAAGCTCCATTAAAATGTAAGCATGAAGAGATAAAATGGCATCTGCAATTTCAACAGCCGGAAATTATTTCGCCAACTTGAAATGTCTCACGTTATAATTAATTGACCCTACATCTGAATAACCATTTCAGACTTCGACACATCTGACTGCGGAGTCATGGTAACGATTTCGTTTGGCGAAACTAGCAATTAACAATGAAGTTGGAGGATTCTTTTGTATTTTTATGGAACTTCGGGACGATTTCGATAATTGGGAATCTGGCGATCTTTCTTCATTGGCGTCAATTTTGGGCTCCAGTGCCTGCGTGAGAGGTATTTTTCGTTGCAAATCCAAACAAAGAGAACCGAAACATCTATTCACATAGGGTTACCTTAAATCAGCAGGGTTACCAAAATAAAAATATTTACGCCAAAAATGAAACGACCGCGCCAAATTCCCAATTATCGAAACATCCTCGGAACTTTTAATAATTGACAACCGTAATGTTTTTGCGAAGATTTTTAAAAATCGTCAATCACGTTACCGTAGCTCTGCACATCTGACTTTAAAATTACAAAATCATATTGAACTACCTTTTAAACAGAATACTGGCCCTCAATAAAACTCACTCTTCTTTGTGTTCACTCTTAAATGAGCAATTGCGATGAATACTCCTGCTTTTGGCATAAAATTTAAAAAATTTAAGCCTCAAAGTTGGAACGCAAAAACGTCACCCATAATGTAAACGCAGAGAATCCAAATTCGTAAACACTCATTTCTAATGAACAGTGCTTCCATAACAAAAACAAAAAGTTACAACATAAATGCTTGCGGCTGTACTCGATTATGTTGCATTTTGTTTATGATGGTTTGTTTAAATCACAATTCTTGAGTCCTTAAAATAAGTCAAAAATAGCTCGCATACGTTCGGCAAATTCCTTCAACACCACAGTATAATAATAGAGGAAAACCTAGCCTGGTAGCGAAGGCCTTATCACTGGTTTTGTCACGTGACCGAAAAAAGCTGACTCAGAGGAAATTTCCCAATGAAAATCGCTTTATGTCTCTTAACAAACTAAAGCTATTATTTTGAGAACAGTAGTTCACCAAACATATTAACACTGATCAAAGGAGAAATCAAAAGGTTATTTTCCAAGTTAACGCTTTTTTTTCTTTAAATTAAGCAAATATACACCTAAGACAGAAGGTAGAGAATAACAAGATTACAGTAACCAAAATTTTCAATACATTGTATCATATCCGTATATGCAGTAATTTTTTAGCTGACAAAACTTTTACAATTAATTTAAACAAGTCTTTTTTATGAACTCTTAAACAAAACTAGGCATTAAACAAGACAAAGATTTCTATCAAGAGAAAGATAATTCACCAAACAATTAAAATTATCCCATAAAACGTGAAATAATCCACGATTTAAGAAAAAAATGTCATTAAATAAAAAATGAAAAGTTAGATTAAAATACCCCGCAAGCTGTAAAACATTTCAAGAAACCTTCATAAAAATGTTGAATAATCCGTCAAATAAAGAAACTGTAATAGAATTTATTGCCAAGCTGTAAAATACTCGAAAACAATATAATTTAAAATATAGTATTTTATTATCCGAGAAGTTTTCTTTGCATCAGAGAGGATACAAGAATTACAATAAAATTTACACGGCCCAATTCTCGCACAACGAACATAGAATCTTAATGGTCGGAAAATAACTTGACGTAAAACTAGGCTTGCCATTATTGTTCCTTAAAAACACAAAACAGCGTTGTTTCAACTTAAAATTTTCTGACTTGAAGCTCTCAATTCTAAAAATACAGACAAAGTAATAATATCAATGCAAAAAGATATATCTCATCAAAAAAACAACCCTGCTGTAAACATTTCTCCGCAAAGAAAATCTTTAACTTTCCGCACAAAAAAAGGCCTGCACCTAAACCCCAATGATATCTAGTTTGCCCGCCAAGTGTCTCTGCCAAACTATCATCCTCCCTCTTCGCCTCTTTCATCACACCTACTTCCATTTGAACCTCCTCCCATCTTCAACTCCTCAGAAATATGGATAGATCCTTTAAATTATCTTGTTCGGCGAGAAGCTTTTTGCTCACCAAGCCACCACTTCACTTTAAAAAGCTTCCCGCGGAACAGGATAAACAATTTAAAGAATCTATCCATATTTCTGAGGAGTTTAAGGTGAGAGGAGGTTCTAATGGAAGTAGGTGTGATGAAAGAGGCGAAGAGGGCGGATGATAGTTTGGCAGAGATACTTGGCGGGCAAACTAGATATCATTGCGGTTTAGAATGCAGGCAGGCCTTTTTTTTTTTTTTTTTTTTTTTTTTTTTTTTGCGGAAAAGTCAAAGTTTTTTTTTGGCGGAGAAATGTTTACAACAGGGTTGTTTTTGATGAGATAGATATTAGCTAAGAACGGTGCTGCACAGATTAGGAAAATATCAAGTGGTGAACGAGGTGTGATGAAAACAGCTGTGTGTTGGATGAGTGATGAGATTTTTTATGTTCCTCTTATCCAAAAATAAAACATTTTAGAAAATAAATATATTTTTCTATAACTAATTGTTATTTGTAGTGTTTATTGATCGCCTGTTATAAATATTTGTTAGTTACGCATTGATTCTCTTAATTTGAGAATGTGGTCCATCCATAGCAACCGGTTGCCCCGAATGCACCACGTGCTAAAATATTTTTTGTTAATTTTCATTCTTTATTGTGTATATTTATCATGAAAGTGAATATTATTAAAAGAGAAATATATTGAGAAATTGTTCCTATAATTAACATGAAATTTGAATTGAATTTCCTTTCCAAAAAAATCGAAAACTGTTATGTGGTTCATTGACGGCAACCTTCCCCTAACTTAATATTTAATAGAAATAGCTATAAACTTTATAGCGAAACACGGCTCGAAAAAGAAAAATTGCAAGAAATGAAATATAATGTAATATTAATAATGTTGCATACTTGTGAAATGTTACAGCTAATCCTTTTACATATTTTTAACACGCTTTTATTAGCTTCACCTGTATGTATGTATGTATGTATGTATGTATGTATGTATGTATGTATCTTGTTAACACGCTTTTATTAGCTTCACCTGTATGTATGTATGTATGTATGTATGTATGTATGTATGTATGTATGTATGTATCTTGTAATGGAATCTTGCAGCTCAAATTTCGCCCACTTCCTGCGATCGGATTCTTTTGAAATTTGGCACGCGATCTCAGACCCGATGACAATGCAATATTCTATAATCAAATTAATTAATTAACCCTTTTAATTGTTAGTTTCCTCCAATTTTAATCAATATTTTGGCATAAATCCAACAATGTGAAAAAGGAAAAATTTAAAAAAATACATCAAAAAATGCTCGCAAAAATTATTTAAAAATATCTACAAAAACCTTTAATTTTTCTGCATCACACAAAATTTTTTCCAATGTTCCAAGGTAATTAGAACATGAAATATAATTGTTTTTAACTAATTTCATGCCAAAATTTAGGTGAGCCTTCAATTGGAAATTCATTGCTGATCAGACCATTGTTGAACAAAAATTTTATTCAAATGCATCTCAAATTTTCAAAGTAATATAAATATGATTTCTGCAAACATACATCGATGACTCACAGTAGCTTCCCATCGGGGTGCCCTTGTCTTAACTTTATGATATTACCTCGCACTCGTTTTATAAATAATTTCGTCGCTTGATAATTCTCCAACATAAGACTAAAAAGCAGAAGAATAAAATAATAGTTTAAAAAACTAAAAAAACACGCTTTCGTAGCAAAATGAACTAAAAAGTGAAAAATAATCTTTGGTTGATAGTAGTTGACCAATCACTTAATTTTAATGTAATGTGTTCTGGATTTAATTTCTTAAAAGTATTTTAATATCTGTCGTCATTGTTTGGAAGGGAAATCATGATGTTTTATTTATTTATTTTTTACTCCTGCTTGTTGAATATCGTCACTTGACACAATTTTTATTTTCAAGGTGAACCGGGCAAAGCCGGGCAACGCAGCAAGTTAGTCTATAAATAAAGCAGATGGATGAGGTTTTCACGTGGCAGCCCGTCAGTAGTTTCCAAATTTTTTCATGGTCTCCAACAGAGTGAAAGTTGTTTTTATGCTACCAGGTTAGGTTTGCCTCGAATATAGTGTGGTGCATAGATGTAGTATGGTGTGGTGTTGATTCTTCTACGATCCTGATGATTACAGCGATGATCACCTCGATTCGATAATAAAAAAATCCTCTATGTTTTTTTCTTAGTTATTAATTAAAAGGGTCACGAGTGGTTCAAATTTGAAAATAAATCACCGTTTCTTTGCATTTGGTTATCTTTTACTTCTTAACGTTTAGAAGGGTACAGGGTCATTCCATCGTGTTGAACATAACATTCAGAGGCTCTGTTTCGTTGCATAACATGAGTTTTAAACGTCTAATAACACTGAAAAGCAAATTTTATCGAATTTTCTGTTCCACAATGTACTTTGGGTGTGTCCTATAGATTTTAAGGTGCTGAAAAGGAATATATTTGCAAAACTCTTCTATCACCCTCCAATTTTAGGAAATTTCATTTATAAGTTTTGGATTATATATGCTATCTTATAGCAATTAAAAGTTTACTATATTTTTCTTTTAGATACATTTGATCCATAGACACATTTTTTTACTCATTACAGCGATAGAACATGTAACAACAGAGTAGAAACCGAATTCACGTTGATAAATTTCATGTATGCGAACTTGAGCAGATGGCGCTACGTATCATTTTGGTTTCACGCAAGATCACGGTAGTTGAAGTTGTCTTTCGGCACGTGGAAATGCTCTGCCATCGGTGTCCATAGATTATTCTTGCATAATGGAAGAATACTAAGAAAATATGAAGATATTGATTCATTAAATTGACTATTCACACCATAATTGAAGCATATGAGCAGTTTTTTTTTTTTTTTTTTTAAGTAGTTACCGTTCTCATTGTTATGCAATTTGATTATACAATATACTGCTATTTTGTGTGTGAGTGAAACAGCAGGGCAATACATGAACATTATATCAAAAAAGAAATCACCCGAGCGCAAACAATATATTGCAGTGAAGAAAAAAATATGCAAAACGTTCCTCTAATCGATTTAAAAAAAAATTCTCCCACCTTTACACATAAAGTTGGTTCAATATTTCTAAGAACAGTTCCAATCACTCATTTGTGCAAAAAGCAAGGAGGGTATTTTCATTGAACCACACATAAGAAAGCTTATGAAGGACCAAAATTCTGAAGCAAGTTTAAATGATTTAAGAAAAACAGCTGGATTGGTTATAAAAATGTTGTGGCTCAGTTCTTAGGAAATAATAAAAGTCGTAATTATGAAAAATTAATTTAAACCAAGTTAAAAATTTACAAAAAAATTAGGATGTCCAATGTCATTGAAATATTTGTTTCCTGAAAGTATGGAAGCTGTGAACAACGAGCATGGGAAGCGTTTCTACCAGGATATTTCTACAATTTAAGCGGGATAACAAAAACGGTTTACTCCTAATAAGCTTGGGATTACTGTTGGAATCTTATTAGAATATTATATCTTATTTAAGTTTATGTTAGTGCCAATAATGAAGCATTCGCAGTTAAGGCATTTACAGCTACATAAAGTATGAAATTTAAGAATTTTTTTTTGCAAGTATCATTATTTTTTTCATTAAAAAACTGTTTCATTCTTCTTTAACATTTTAAACAATATTATTTTTTGTGTTTTATACTAGTTTTAAGCTTTGTAATTGTTTATAAAAAGGTAAATGACAAAAATATTGTACATGTATTGGAAAAATGTCATTAAATTGAGATTTTAAAGATTTTGGATTTTTCAAAAATCTGTGGGTTATGGAATATTTTTATTGTCATATTTTTTTTCGGCACCCCCTAAAATATAAAAGTCACTACTTACTTAATTAGGAACAGAAACATTGTTGACCAGTGTAATCCTTTACTTGTGGTTTGGCGGAATTTTGTGAAAGAATAAAATTTCTGTGTAATATTTATGCTATTAAACTCAGTATAAATCACATAAAATGGTTTTTGAATCTAAATTACTATAATGTGACGAACGTAACATTTTTGCTACCTAGAATATTTCTCATTGTATAGGTTTGTTTTTAAGGCATGTCTGCACCTCTCTAAAATTTCGTTCAAATCGGAGATGGTCGGGTGGAGACGACGAAGTCACTTGACGTGGAATGACTCAAAGATGTTTCGTTTTTGAAGTACCTTTTGCTACCTCTCCCTTGCAAAAGTCTGCGCGACTCAGCTTAAATAATAGTTCACCTTTCTTACTTATTGTGATGTGCCGACGCAGAAAAATTTTGGATCTTTATACTATGACGTAAGCACGGGCTCTTGCTCTAATATAGATTAAGCATGAAGCAGAGTCATTTCATTTTGCTTGATTGTTTTCTCTCAGTATCACGTTTAATATTTTGATATCCCCACTTTCCCCAATTGTGGATAAAAGTTGGGCTACTTTAGAATATTTAAACAAAACTATACTATAGGTAAAAAATGTGTAAATAGTGTTCTTGAAAAAAGAATACAGTGAAATAAATACCTTGGTTACATTTAGCGATACAAATGCAAAATACATTATATATTTTTACCTATTATTTAAAAAAAAAAAAATTTGACCTTTTTCCCGTCATTTTGTTCATTTTAAACTATATTCAGAGAGTGAAATGTGAAATTGTAAAAAAAAAAAAAAAATAGTCTTTTTATACATGAGGGATTTTTTAAGGTTATAATAAATGAAAAAAGGTTTTATTTTGTCATTTTATTACAAAATATGGAGCGTTAACCTTTGGTAAGCGTTAACCTAAAAGAATCAGCGTAATGCAACACTTAGCTGATCCTTATCGTAGACCCAATTTACCCTACCTCAGAAAACGTCTCATAATAAATAGAATCTTCAATTTCGTTCTTACTTTCCAATAGAGAACTATTCTCTAAATAATGCACTTTCCATCTGTATTAAAAATTAGAGCTTGTGCCAGTTTTTAATGATTTTAGATAAAAGTTTATCAAAAGCATAAAATTACGCTCCATATAGAACGAACATACGCAAATATTTTTCTATCACTTCGCTTGTTGTCAGGTTTTAAAACTAAAACGAAAATTCTTGATATAATCTCAATATTTGTCTCAAAAAAAAGT